>NC_090388.1:26926535-27227141 GCF_036365525.1 Heterodontus francisci | reverse complement strand
GAAAACAACACATTTCTTTTGTAAATTACAAGAGTCAGCATTACCATTGAAAACTAGCCAGACTAGCAAATTCACATAAAAATTGACTGCCATTCACTTCTTAGCAATGGAAAGATAATATCTGAGTAATAATTTCAAAACATATGTATTTATTTTACATATACATGCTAGACATAAAAATGAAGTGTAAAATTGCTGTGAAACAACAATGACAAAATCCCAGTAGAGGAAGAAGTTTGTATCAGTTTCTTCAAAAGAAATATATATTTTCTGACTTGAACTGTGATGAGATGTAGGTCTTCAAGTAGATTTCTCAACAATGAATATTGTAATTTTACAAGCTGTGTTGCGAGTTCATTTAAATAAACCGGTAGCTCCAAGTAGCAAAGCGCATGAGTAATTAACCCATTGTGATGCATGTGAAATAAGATGTAGTGACGTTATTTAAGTCTTCCAATGAAAGCTGTGAAGTTTACAATAATTATCATTATTCCTTCTAGTTAAATTCTTAGATTTCCTGCTATGTGGGTGACATTTCAACACTTTATATGTTGCCATTTTCTTCTTAGTTTGCTGTTGTTGTCAGATTTATGGTCTCCTTGGCACACCCACATAGCAGTCAGTCAGATGCAGGTCATTATCTTTCCAATGCTTGAACCAACTGCTTTGGAAAATATCATTGATAAGTTTTGCTTTTAACTTGTGGGAGAAAGGTTCTTGTTTCCAGCCAAGGCTCCTTCACAATGATGTGGTTGAGGTGGGAGCTCAGCAAATTGTGGGAGTCACACTTTCATTCCATCTCTCTGTGCTACTACATTTGGCATTCTCCATTTGTGAATCTATACAGTTCATGTTGGCTGGGTATATTCCCATGAGGGAAATCACAGCCTAGTTTATTCCTATTCTCATCTAATATCCAGATAGATCACTAGTTAAGGACAAGCAACAAGAATGCTACTCTTTATTTTTTTCCTTCGTAACTCAGAGATGCTGAAGCTAAATGCAGAGTGCCACCAACACTGTGACTGAGATTGGCTCATTCAACACAGACCAAGAAGTGAACTTGGAACTTTCCTGCGCTGTATAATTCATCACAAACTACACGATGCACATACTGCTCCCTCCCCTAATTCAGGGTTGTACTGTGAACCATCCTTAACTGAGAGGCTTCAACAACCCTGGTCTGAGGCTGGTAACTGCATGAGAGCAGCTCAAATGACCCTTGGGAATTAGAAAATACACACATAGGGCTGAATTTTATGAGTGTGCTGCTGTTCACAGCGGCGCACTCTAAGAATGAATCCCATGCAGCAGCGCCGTCCCTGAGCCCCCACAATATTACATGCGGGGTCTCATTTAGATAGAGGGGTCGGAGCGGCTGCCCCAGTGACGTAGAGGGGGCAGCCTCCATGTCCCCAAAGCAGGCGCCAGCGCCATTTTTAAAGGGCTTTAAGCCCTTACACACATGTGTAATTTTTAAAGGGAGAATGTAAAGAATTTTAATGACCTATAAAATTGGTGATGGAGGCCCTTCCCCAATCCCCCCATTGCTGGCAATGAAATGACCATCCATTGATTGTTCAAAAACCCGAACTTTCCTTCCCAACCTCCAATCCTTTGCCTTTCAACCCCTTCCCACCATCCCCACATCCAATAAAAATTGATTTCCCAGCTCCTCCTCCCCTCCCGCCCTGAAAATGTTATTCCTCCCCCCCCCTCCCTACCAGGTTCTCGCCCAGAACTCCGTATAGCGTTCCAAAGGCGGGCGGAGCACGAACCGCGGCCGTAATATCGGAGTGGGACAGCCGCCACCTGCAGGTAAGTTTATTTAAATATTTTATGCTGATGAAGGGCCCACTGCCAGGTGGCGGGGAGGGGCCGCACCGAGGTCCCGCCACTGCCGGTAGTATGCGGCGGGCCCTTCTTGACGTCGTGGGTCGAGGCGGGCCTCTCTTGCAACATTTTACCCACGGCATCGAGGGGCCAGTAAAATCCAGCACACAAACATAAATGCATTTTATTTTATTTTGAGGAACTCAAAAATACTAAGGAAAAGTTCACAATTGAGTGAGACTTCCCTAGAGTATTGAACTGTGAATCACTTTAGCAACCAACACCAGATAATTTGTCAGTTAAATGGCTTCTCAGCTGCCCATTTTAATAGGGCAGTGCTGAAAGTTGCAAGCATATCTGTACCCAAAACAACTGACAAATTTTGCATTATATTTCATTATATAACTGTCCTCAACATTTGAACTAATTTTATTGAAGGGTGAACCTGCAAATAAAGTCCTTGAAGCAACATGCCTCCTCTCAATTATAAACTACACTACAGCCAGCCATCTATCTTTGATGTTCAATTATGACTTTAAAAAATAATAATTGAATGAAAGATTTAATAGGACTGATCAAAAATTGCTTTTTTCTCATCAGTTAACTTAAACGGCACCTTTGAATGATTATCCAAATTGGAGACAGCATTGTAAGATGGTTGATTTTTTTAATAAAAGCAAAATACTGCAGATGCTGGAAATCTGAAATAAAAACAGAAAATGCTGGAAATACATTGCAGGTCCATCAGCATCTATGGAGAGAGAAGCAGAGTTAACATTTCAGGTCTGTGACCTTTAATCGGATCTGGCAAAAGTTAGAAATGTAATAGGTTTTAAGCAAGTGAAGTGGGCGTGGAGGGAAAAGAATAAAGAGAAGTGTCGTATGATTGCCTTTAAGAGTGATATCCCTTTAAATTCTTAGTATGCTAATGAGCTAAGTACTCAAAGCCAGAGTCACTCTGCAACTGTAACACCTTGACGAAGGTTCTGTAAATAATTTGCTATGTACTGTATTTAATAGTTTAGCTCTAATAAACCTGTTTGAGATCTTCAACCAGCTGGACTCCACGCATCTCATTTATGTTGCATCAGACACATAAAGAACACATTACATGGTGGCTGCTATGGTGAGAAGAAGAAAAAGTCTAAGTTGAAGACCACGGGTAAAACAGCTCTGAAAACAACCTTTCCTACAGCCAAAAGAGAGAAAGGTCAAGAAAAATACTGGCCTAAACAGCAGGAGGAAAAAAGAAATTTATATCCCAGCTGGAGAAGACAGAGCACAGAACGACAGGCTGCAAGTAAATCGGGTGAATTATTTTGCTGATGGTTGAGCGATACTGGTTTAAAAAAAAGACTAGCTTCGAAGTGCTTAATTTTTGATTGTTTTTTTTCTGAAGACTGTTTAAAAAAAATGGGGAAGACCTGACTCCTCTCCCAGGCTGATCGAGGTCGGCACCATTACAGGAGGCATCTGTTTGCAAAAAGAGTGGGAAAACCCCGATCACTGCAGAGTTTCCATTCATGCAGCCACAGTCTAAAAAACTATCAAACCACTCGAGCATGAAGAACATAAACAAACTCTAGCAAAAAAAAAAGCGATTGAACTGCCTATTGAACAGCTGTGTAAACAGACTGGCTGAAGTGCTCAAAAAAACTCTCGCAAAAAAAGCAATTAAACTGCCTATTGAACAGCTGTGTGAACAGAGTGCTGCAAGCAAGATAAACATAGAGCAAAGTAATCTGCATACAACGGGTCACCCATCCCTTGCAGTGGCACACTAACAATGCAATACAGCTATGGCAAGTCAGCATGGAAACCACAATTATTTTACCTGGTAGACACGACTGGACCACCGGTGCCGGGATTACCAGCGTGTAAGGACCTCAACATCGTGTCCATCCACGAGGTCACCAACGCACTTATTACAGCAGAAGATACCAAGGGTACCTGTATTGAGTCAGTCCACAACCTATAACAAATATACCCGGACTGGTTCAACACCATAGGAGATTTCAAAGGCGACGTCGTACTACACCTCGGAGAGGATGCAATTCCATCAATCGACCGTCCCAGAAAGTGCAGCGTGCACATACAAGAAAAGCTTAAGCGCGAGTTAGAATGACATGGAACGCAATGGCATCATCCGTTGTATGCATCATCACACAGACTGGTGCAGCTCAATTACATGTGTATTGAAGAAGGATGGAGCAATCAGGGTATGTCTAGATCTGAGGCCTCTAAACCTCTCCCTAAAGAGATGCCCCATAAGATTCTGACATTAGAGGAATTGAATCCCAAGTTCATAGGAGCCAAATTCTTCTCCAAGGTGGATGCCAAATATGGATATTGGTCGATACACCTAGCTAAGGAATCTTAAGAAGTCACCACCTTCAGGACACCATGTGGAAGATACTGCTTCCAGAGACTACCCTTCGGCTTATCTGTCAGTCAAGATTTGTTTCAGCAACATATGGACAGAATTATAGAAAACGTGCCTGGATGTATAAGCATTGCCAATGACATTGCGGTAATGAGCAAAACCAAAGAGGACATGATCGAAATCTCCATTCACCGATGGCAGTAGCTCATTGCGAAGGGCTAATTTTTGACAGCAAGAAGTGCCAGGTGAATGTAAGTCAAATCAATTTCTTTGGCTCCATCTGTTCCAGTTGTGGAATCCGTCCTGACCCAGGCAAAATCGAAGATGTAAGGCATATACCGACCCCACAAGACAAGAATACGATGTCTCCAAAGATGTCTTGCATTTTTCAACTTCTTGGCACCATACAGTCCAAATTTTAGTGACAAAGCATTATTGCTGAGAGAGCTGTTAAAGAAAGACATATCATTTGTATGGCAGGAGGATCATCAGCATATGTTTGTCTCAAACAAGCATTGTCAGCAGAAACCTGGACCCTGCGGTATTACAATCCAGGAAGAAGACAATCCTGGAAGTCAACACCTCACAGAAAGGGCTAGGAGTGTGCAACCTGCAGGATGGCAAACCAATTGCATTCGGGTCCAAATATTTATCCTCAGCACAATCCAATTACTCAAACATAAAGCATGAAACACTGGCTCTGGTGTTTGGGATCACACGGTTCCACACCTACCTGTTCGGAAAGCAGCTCATGGTGGAAACTGACCACAAACCATTGGAGACGATCTGGTACCAACCATTGCCAAGCACACCATCGACTACAGTGATAGTACAGGGGGAATGATTTCAACATCTGCTACAAACTGGGTACCAAAATGGTGACCTCGAATTTGCTGAGCAGATTGCCAAACCTGAGAAAGAATGAAGGAGTTCCACTGGATCTACAAGTAGACAGCACGGACATTGAGGTGGAAGATGTGCTCAAAATCGATTTATTACATTTTGATCAGTACAAATTTGACTAAATACAATCAGAAACAGCAAATGACCCACAACTGAGGGCACTGTGGAGAGTCATCATAGAAAGTTGGCCTGATGTAGTAAAAAAGGTGCCAGAAGCCCACAGCTGCTTTTGGCCTTATTGAGATGAACTCGGTACATCGAGAGGTGTCACCTTCAAGGGAAAACAAGTGATTGTGCCCAAAGCTCTCCGACAGGACATCTTGTCACAACTTCATCGAGGCCACATGGACATAAAGCGAACAAGACGACTGGCATGAGACATTGTTTATTGGCCAGGGATCAACAATGACATCGAAAGGTTAGTGAGGATGTGTGAGGCATACCAGAGCCACCAGCCACAGCAACGTAAAGAATCTCTACACCTTCACGAGATTCTGTCAGTTCCTTGGTCCAAAATCGCCACTGATCTATTTTTCATTAATTGAGATGACTTTATCTTAGTTACTGATTATTTCTCCAAATTTCCTGTTGTCAGACAGGTAAAAGCCATTTCAAACACAGTCGTCCCAGACACATTGAGTGCCATATTCAATCTATTCGATGCACCTGAAGAAATAATTTCCGGTAATTGGCCACAGTATATAGGTAAACCTTTCAGGGATGTGTGTGCCAAATGGGGCATAAACTATGTGACGTCCTTATCACATTACCCTAGGTCTAATGGTCTTGCCAAGTGAATGGTTCGCACAGTCAAATCACTTATTGTTATGCTAGGCCCCCACCTGCCAAGAATGAGGCACAGTAATTTTGTCATGAACATTGATTTTAAACTGTTACTGAAGTGAAAAGAGTACTTGTTAAACAGATCAGCCGTGGCTGGAAAAGACATTTGCATATTAACAGACAGTGATTTGAAGGACAAAGGACCATTCCCTGACACCTTCGACCCACAATGGACCTTGATCACCAGATATTGTGTGTAACAAGAGCACTCCAGAGACTGCTAAGGTGATACAATCCAAGACATGGTCAGACCAGTTAGTCACATGACTAACCTGCTTGGCAAACTGGGATTTTCTGAGTTGTACAAACAGTTTGAACTGAGAGTGTCTGTTTGCTCCTGGACTAAAAGATGTCTCCTGTCTGCTCCCATCTCTTTCTCACAAGCCTCTGAATCCACTGAAGACACATGAACCCCAAGAGAGAAAAGTCTCCTATAGTGAACAAGGTTTAAGAAGGATGCTGAGCCCCAACGAAAAGCAAGATCTACCTACAACCAAGGACTCTACAGTGAGCTCAAAGAACTGTAACAAAAACTCTTCAGATATTGCCTCAAACTTTTCCACTTCATTTTTCTTCTGCTCTTTTCTGTCTCTATTTGTATGTGTGTAGTGCATGGGTGCGTCGTGTATCCATAGGCATCAACCAAATTAGAGTTTAAGTTTAATAAATTTCAACTTTTCTTCTTTAAACCTAAGAAAGCCTGTATATGCTGGTTTCTTTTCCATATAATTGGAAAGCAGTAAACACAAATTCACCAATTTTCCGAGGAGGTGACGAGATGTGTAGATGAGGGTAAAGCAGTTGATGTAGTCTACATGGACTTCAGTAAGGCTTTTGATAAGGTCCCGCATGGGAGATTGGTTAAGAAGGTAAGAGCCAATGGGAACCAGGGTAATTTGGCAAATTGGATCCAAAATTGACTTAGTGGCAGGAAACAGAGGGTAATGGTCGAGGGTTGTTTTTGCGAGTGAAAGCCTGTGACCAGTGGTGTACCACAGGGATTGGTGCTGGGACCCTTGCTGTTTGTAGTGTACATTAATGATTTAGACGTGAATATAGGAGATATGATAAGTAAGTTCGCAGATGACAAGAAAATTGGTGGGGTCGTAAATAGTGAGGAGGAAAGCCTTAGATTACAGGACGATATAGATGGGCTGGTAAGATGGGCTGAGCTGTGGCAAATGGAAATTAGTCCTGAGAAGTGTGAGGTGATGCACTTTGGGAGGACTAACAATGCAAGGGAATATACATTGGATGGTATGACCCTAGGAAGTACAGAAGGACAGAGGGACCTTGGTGTACTTGTCCATAGATCACTGAAGGCAGCAGGTGTTTAGAAGGTAGATAAGGTGGTTAGGAAGGCATATGGGATACTTGCCTTTATTAGCCGAGGCATAGAATATAAGAGCAGGGAGGTTATGATGGAGCTGTATAAAACGCTAGTTAGGCCACAGCTGGAGTACTGTGTACAGTTCTGGGCACCACACTATAGGAAGGATGTGATTGCACTGGAGAGGGTGCAGAGGAGATTCACCAGGATGTTGCCTGGGCTGGAGCATTTCAGCTATGAAGAGAGACTGAAAAGGTTAGGGTTATTTTCCTTAGAACAGGGGAGGATGAGGGGGGTCATGATTGAGGTATACAAAATTATGAAAGGCATTGATAAGTCAGATAGGAAGAGACTTTTTCCCTTAGCGGAGGGATCAATAACCAGTGGGCATAGATTTAAGGTAATGGACAGGAGGTTTAGAGGGGATTTGAGGAAAAAAATTTTCACCCAGAGTGTGGTTGGAATCTGGAATACACTGCCTGAAGAGGTGGTAGAGGCAGGAACCCTCACAACATTTAAGAAGTATTTAGATGAGCACTTGAAATGCCATAGCATCCAAGGCTACGGGCCAAGTGCTGTAAAATGGGATTAGAATAGTTAGTTGTTTGATGGCCAGCACAGACACAATGGGCTGAAGGGCCTGTTTCTGTGCTGTATAACTCTATGACTGCCATGGTCCCCCATCACCCGGGGCCGTGGAAAGGCCGGCAGCTATTGCTGGGCGGCCTTTCACGTCCCCAGCATGCCTGTTTGCCACAGATTAAATGCCCATGTAGGCGGATGAGGGCCTTTAAGTGGCCATTAAATGGCCTTGATTAGTTCCCACTCCCTGCCTGATCGCCGTAAAGTCGACCAGAGGCAGGGGCAGGGTGGGTAGGCCTCCTGGAGCCTCCCGCTTAATTTTACGCTTCCCCCCCGCCACCATCCGACCCACTGGGGCAGCGTACATTTCAGCCCCATGTTTGGCATACTAGTGTGGACGACTCTGCCAAGCCATCATCTGTCCAAATTCTTCAAGATGCAGGAGGCACTGCTTGAAAAACAGGGGAGAATGAAAATGGTGCATGATCGGAATGTAGGGGCGGAACTACCTCAGCTACATGTAGGACAAAAGGTCAGGGTCATACACCCCACAATGAGAACATGGCTACCCACAGAGGTATCTAAAATTTGCAGTAAGCCTAGGTCCTACGAGATTACAACATCTAGCGGAGCGGTGTTGAGTAGGAACCGAAGCCAACTAAGAGAAGTGTGCAATACTCCAATTGCGCACAGTGCACACATTACATCATAACCAGATCTGGAAGAGTTGTCAAACCAACAAAACGATATGTGGACTCTTAAACTTCGATACGTGTAAATTTTATAATCTATATCCAGTATACTAATTTTGAGGTTATCCAATGTTATATGTTTTTACTTATAGCATACGAGACATAGCTTTGGAAAGAAAGGGGATGTTGCATGATTGCCTTTAAGAGTGATATCCCTTTAAGATCTTAGTATGCGAACGAGCAAAGCACCAGGATGTATTCATGTGATGTGAAACCAGAGTCACTCTGCAACTGTAACACCTGGAGGAAGGTTCTGTAAATAGTTTGCTCTGTACTGTATATAATAGTTTAGCTGTAATAAACCTGTTTGAGATCTTCAACCAACTGGATTCCATGCATCTCATTTATGTTGCATCAGACAACATAAATAACATATTACAGGAAGGTGTGTGATAGGGCAGAGGGCAGGAGATATTAAATGACAAAGATGTCATGGGACAAAGGCAGAGGGAGTGCTAATGGTGTGGTGAAAGACAGCATTAGCCGAGAGAGAGTGTTAATGACAGAATAATAGTCAGCTTTGTCCAAAAGCACAAATATAAAAAAAAAGTTTAAGGCAGGCACATGGTTAAAAAATAAATAAAATAATAATAAAAAGACCAGTCATGCTATGAAATGATTGAACTCAATGTTGAGTCCGGAAGACTGTAGAGTGCCTAATCGGAAAATTAAGTGCTGGTCCTCGAGCTTGCATTGATGTTTACTGGAACACTGCAACAGACCAAGGAAAGAAATGTGGGTATGAGAGCAGGGTGGTGAATTGAAATGGCAAGCAACCGGAAACTCAGGGTCATGCTTGCAGACTGAGCAGACGTGTTCCCCAAAGTGGTCACTCAATGTGCGTTTGGTCTCCCCAGGGTAGAGGGGATCACATTGTGAGCAGCAAATACAGTATATTAAATTGAAAGAAGTACAAGTAAATCGCTGCTTCACCTTAGAAGGAGTGTTTGGGGCCTTGGATGGTGAGGAGAGAGGAGGTCACAGGGCAGCTACTACACCTCCTACAATTGTAGAAGGTGCCGTGGGAAGGGGAGGAGGTGTTGGGAGTGGTTCGGAGGGAACTATCCCTCTGGAATGCTGATGGGAGGGGAGGGGAAGATGCATTTGGTGGTGACATCACGCTGGAGGTGGCGGAAATGGCAGAGGATGATCCTTTGTATGTGGAGGCTGGTGGGGTAGAAAGTGAGGACAAGGGGAACCCTGTCGCCGTTCTGGGAGGGAGGGGAACGGGTGAGGCCAGAAGTGTGGGAAATGGATTGGACACAGTTGAGGGTCCTGTCAACCACAGTGGGGGGAATCCTCGGTTGAGGAAAAAGGAAGACATATCAGAAGCGCTGTTGCGGAAGGTTGCATCATCAGAAAAGATGCGTTGGTGATGGAGGAAATGGGAGAATGGAATGGAGGCCTTACAGGAAGCAGGGTGTGAGGAAGTGTAATCAAGATAGGCGTGGGAGTCGGTGGGCTTATATGAATATTAGTGGACAGTCTACCCCCAGAGATGGAAGGGAAGTGTCGGAGATGAACCATGTAAAGGTGAGAGAAGGATGGAAATTGGAAGCAAATTGGTTTTTTTTATTTCTGTTTAATGGGATATCAAGAAAGATCTAACAGCTGAGGCGGTGACAGTTTTTAATAAAGGAATCATCTGATATTACTGCCTGCTTACTCAGTCACTGCTTCCCAACAGGTAGCTGTATTGCAATGTCCTGAATTTGCTATGACAGCTGCTCAATCAGATATTAAGAGCACTCACCCCACTAATCTGGAAACAGGAAGAAGGCCAAAGACAGAATTCATTCTTCAGATTGCAGGATGGCTTTTAACAGACAGTCTGGGGCTATAATTTGCATCAGTTATTCATGTTATAAGAACATAAGAAATAGGAGCAGGAGTAGGCCATTCAGCCCCTTCTACCTGCCCCGCCATTGAATAAGATCATGGCTGATCTGATTGTGACCTTAACTCCACTTTCCTGCCTGTCCCCCATAACCCTTGACTCCCTTGTAGATCAAAATCTGTCTAACTCAGCCTTGAATATATTCAATGATCCAGCCTCCACTGCTTTTTGGGGAAGAGAATTTCAAGGATTAACAATCCTTTGAAAGAAGAAATTCCTCCTCATCTCTGTCTTAAAAGGGAGACTCCCTATTTTGAAACTGTGTCCCCTAGTTCTACATTCCCTCAGGAGGGGAAATATTGCAGATTTCCCTGAGTTCGTGAGCAGAAAATATGAATTAATCCATCAGGAACAGTTGACTGTCTCTAGCAGGTTATCTGGGACAAAGTATTCCAGGTACATACTGCATTTGGCCCACCACAACAGACGCTGTGAACCACGCACATTTACTTTATGTTTGTATAACTGAGATCCTGTGTTAAAATAACAATTAGCAAGAAATTGAGTAACAATTAATGATGAATGCTGTAGATTGCAACATAATGGAACCTAGCATGTCTTATTTATGCCACTTAAAGGACACCTTCACATTCTTTCCAACTGACCTTAAGTCTTTAAAGTCTTCAAACCTTAATCTATGAGGAAAAAATTGGGATCTGTTGATACATATGGGCTAGCACTGTATTGACTTTCAGGAAATTAATCATTACCTAATAATGATGATATGTGACAACTGTTTGTGGTATGGAACATGATAATTTACACTTAAGTGACAAGGTCACCAATGAGTTATTGTGACTATGGTCATAGCTCAGATAGACTTCATATATCACTAAAGCTATTTGTGTATTCTATTATACACGTGACTACAACATGTGAGAAATTAGCAAAATAAATTGTGGCACAAATACAAATTATGGGATCAATTTTTAATAATGTACAGTTTCACAAATGTTACAGAATATTACATGACACGCTATTATGCTCTGCATTCCAAGTTGTACATTTTTTAAAAATTGAAAAATTACAAATTTTTCCCCCAGGCCATTTGATAATTTCTGATTTTTCTCACAATTTTTGGTCTTCCAATATCCTCTATTTTTTTTAAACAACTTTTTTCATTTATTTTGGCTGGATTTGAAATGCACATGGTTTCCTGGAACATTTTCACAATCCTTCTGGTCTCCATTTTGATTGCAAAAACATTCACACATTCAAAGAATACATTGAGAATAAATACTAATGGTCAGCACCTGGCTTTTTTTCATCTTATATATAAGATATTTTTGTTTTTCTCCCTATGATTACTTCTGATTTTACCTGTTTTTAAAAAGGTCAATGTGTAATCCAAGAAAATCTGGAGATATTTTCTAAAATTAGTTGAGGAACCAGAGCTCCAGTTATTACTGTTGATTTTTACAGATGGGGAGGTGATAGCAAATTGGCAGCACACTTTACATCTCTCCCAATTTTATTTTCACTCTCATTGACTTCACCAAGTCCAGATCCATCCTGAGCAGTTCTGGCCTTAATTCTTTGCCACCTGTTCTCACATGTCGATGTGTTCAGTCATATTTATACTTCTATTTGTAACATGACAGAAAATGTTGAAAATGCACAGCAGGCTGATCATAGCAGTGAAATAAGACATCCACTGGGTGTGTCCCTTCAACAGTTGTAGAAACATAGTAACATAGACAAATAGGAGCAGGGGTAGGCCATTCGGCCCTTCGAGCCTGCACCGCCATTCAATATGATCATGGCTGATCATCCAAACTCAGTACCTTGTTCCCGCTTTTTCCCATATCCCTTGATCGCTTTAGTCCTAAGAACTATATCTAACTCTTTCTTGAATATATTTAATGATTTGGCCTCAACTGCTTTCTGTGGTAGGGAATTCCACAGGTTCACCACTCTCTGGGTGAAGAAATCCCTCCTCATCTCAGTCCTAAATGGTTTACCTCTTATCCTTAGATTGTGAACTCTGGTCCTGGACTCCCCCGCCATCGGGAACATCCTTCCTGCATCTAGTTTGTCCAGTCCTGTTAGAATTTTGTAGGTTTCTATGAGATCCCCTCTCATTCTTCTAAACTCTAGCGAATACAAGCCTAATCGACCCAACCTCTCTTCATATGTCAGTACTGCCATCCCAGGAATCAGTCTGGTAAACCTTCACTGCACTCCCTCCATAGCAAGAACATCCTGCCTCAGATAAGGAGACCGAAACTGCACACAATACTCCAGATGTGGTCTCACCAAGGCCCTGTATAATTGCAGCAAGACATCCTTGTTCCTGTACTCGAATCCTCTTGCAATGAATGCTAACATACTATTTGCCTTCTTAACTGCCTGCTGAACCTGCATACTTACTTTCAACAACTGATGCACAAGGACACCCAGGTCTCGCTGCACCTCCCCCTTTCCCAATCAATCGCCGTTCAGATAATAATCTGCCTCTGTTTTTGTCACCAAAGTGGATAACCTCACATATATCCACATTATACTGCATCTGCCATGTATTTGCCCACTCATTCAACCTGTCCAAATCACACTGGAGCTTCTCTGCATCCTCCTCACAGCTCGAACTCCCACCCAGCTTTGTGTCATCTGCAGACTTGGATATATTACATTTAATTCCCTCATCTATATCATTAATATATATTGTGAATAGCTGGGGTCCTAGCACTGATCCCTATGGTACCCCAGTAGTCACTGCCTGCCACACGGAAAAAGACCTGTTTATTCCTACTCTTTATTTCCTGTCTGCCAACCAGTTCACTATCCATGTCAGTACCTTACCCCCAATCCCATGTGCTTTAATTTTGCACGCTAATCTCTTATATGGAGCCTTATCGAAAGCCTTCTGAAAGTCCAAATAAACCACATCCACTGGTTCTCTCTTATCTATTCTACTAGTTACATCCTCAAAAAATTCCAGTAGATTTGTCAAGCATGAATTCCCTTTCATAAATCCATGTTGACTTTGTCCGATCCTGTCACTGTTTTCCAGGTGCTCTGCTATTACATCTTTTATAATGGACTCTAGCATTGTCCCCACTACTGATATCAGGCTAACCGGTCTATAATTCCCTGTTTTCTCTCTACCTCCTTTTTTAAATAGTGGGATTACATTAGCTATCCTCCAATCCGTTGTAACTGTTCCAGAGTCTATAGAATTTTGAAAAATGACCAGCAATGCATCTACTATTTCTAAGGCCACTTCCTTAAGTACTCTGGGATGTAGATTATCAGGCCTTGGGGATTTATCAGCCTTCAATCCAATCAATTTTCTTAACACCATTTCCCTACTAATACTGATTTCATACAGTTCCTCTTTCTCACTAGACCCTATATTCCCCAACTTTCTGGGAAGTAATTTGTGTCCTCCTTTGTGAAGACAAAACCAAAGTATATATTTAATTGGTCTGCCATTTCTTTGTTTCCCATTATAAATTTACCCTTCCACCAACACTGAGAACAAATGATCTGCTCATTGCAGTTTGTGGGATCCTTGCTGTCAAGTTACTACAGTGGTTACACTTTAAAAAGTACTTCATTAGCTGAAAGGCATGTTGCGATGTCTTGAGATCATGAAAAATGTAATATAAATGAAAATTCTTCCTTTCTTTGTATGTGATATGACACCATACTAGGCTGTGCCTTTACCCACTGGAGGAGTGTATTTTTTCTTCTGTTGCTGATAATTCTTTTAACTGAGACTTCCAGTTTGATTCTGAAATATGGAAAAATAACACTGAAACAGCATTTAGATTTTTAAGAGCTTTGCTTTACAGCAATAACCACAAAATTAGAAGAAGAAAATATGCTTTGCCTGCGTTTTAAACAGTTTCCAGGGCAACACTGACAGAGAACTATCGATACCACTTACCAGTTTTCTGGGTGCATGTTGGAAAATGGTGAGCTATCTGTTTCAGACACTCTGGGCTTGGAGGTAGGGAGCAAGCAGGGGTTGGAGGTGAAGGCAGATGGTGGTCAGTGCAATGTAGATCATGGTCGGTGGGCGTCTGATGGTGTTCAGGGGTGTCTGATCACACAGTGGGGGAGGAATCAGACAGATCACGAGAGCTGGCCAGCTACTGATATGCTTGTTGGGCCTGGAGGAAACATTGCTGCTCCTCCTGGCCCACAAGCATTGCTGTGAAAGCACTCACCTTACGGATTCAGCCCTTCTCACCTTCTTTCACCAGCCAGGTTTCCTGAGGCCAGGTTAACCCTGCCAAGCCTAGTTAAATATAGAATCACTTAAAAAGAAGGCACGCAGCCTCATTAAAATATTTAAATGACTGACCTGCCTCCTGTAAGTGGATTGGTCATCTGGGCCTCATACCTAGTAAAACTGGAAGTGATCAAGTTCGAAGTGGGTTGGGTTCCTGCTTCAGATTTCTACCTTTTTATCCTTCGACATGAGCCAAACCCATCCATTTTGGGTGGGGGGGGGGGGGGGGTGTTAACATTCCCCACTCCTAGTCAAAATATAACTGCATATCATTGCTGGTGTATCTAAATCATATTTTAAGGTGTCATTTAAAAAGCAAACAATGCTTTTAAGAAAATTCCAATGACTTTGGTAGTGAAGTGGTTAATTTTACTTGCATTATGTATTAACACTCATGTTACACCATTGTTCTGGAATCCACACATGGTTTTGAAAGAGATAAACCACCTTTTCAAAGATTCTTTATATGACAGAAATCTTTATTGCAGTTTTAATAATAAGCAGGAACACCACATGAATCACAGAGAGACATGTTTTCATTATTATAAAAGTCCACTTCCTCTATTCTGAGGATATAATCAACCAGACTGCCCAATCAAAGCGTAAGTGTGCTGGGCAGAAATTACTGGTCCTTTTGATTATCATGGGACAATAGTCTTCAATTGTATGATCCTCGAGGGTTAACTTTGATGTTTATGACTGTAACTGGGTCTGGAACCTCCCTGAAAGCTTGAAACTCATCAGAGCTACTTTCAAGTTAGCACAAGGACTATATTTGATTCACAGACTGCCCACATTTATTTCCTCTGAGGACATCAAAAAGGATTGAAAAGGGTCATTGTACACAATGTATAAGAGCCACAAATACCAGAGATGCATTAACACTCCAGTTCAATGTCCTGAGGGATGATGCCAAAATGGCCTTCTTGCAGTATTCTCCTATTTTTATATTGAAACATGTCACTGCTTTTCTAAAGTTCTTTGCCATTGTTTCCAAGACTAGGAGCTGCAGATGAATGATTTTTAAAACCTGTTTTTACATTCAGGTTTGCCTTAATAGGGTTAAATGCACAGGATAGCAGGGCTAGCAGATATGTACTAAGTTTTCGACAGTGCATTCTGAAGACAGTGAAAGATAATTTGGCATTCTAACAAATTCAGAACAGCCATTTGAAGCCGTTTGGGTAAAGGGATTAGTTCTTCTGTACATGCGAGGTGTTTCTAAACATCATGCCATACAATATTGCTTCATATTATATGCAATTGACCTGTTAGATGCATATATATGTGTATATGTATAACATGTATATGTTTTATTAATATTATATATTGATGCACATATCTGTTTGCCCTGAGATTATTTCCACTAACTTGAAGTATATATATTACACATTTTCTTTAAAAAACAATGTTTCCAGAATAGTGATTTTCTATTTATCGCTGAATTTGTCCCACGCCTCATCAGGCGTGGATCACAATGCTATTTCATATCTTATCACAAGTGCCAAACTGGGTCAGTGCCTTTAGCAGGCCACATGAAGATTTATCAATCTGATGGGAGAATGCTAGGCCCAGAAGCAGTATGGAGGTCAGTCTGTTTATTTTCAGAAGTGCTGCCCTCAAAAAATAGCAGAGCAGTTCTATGCATTAGAAGTCAACAGTACTCACACAAGATAAAAGCACCTTCAAACATACAAAATTCAGACATTTTAAAATAAAATTCAGAATTCAGATTTCTTCACCATTTCTTGAGCATTGCCATTCCTTCTGCCAGCCTTTACAATAGCAGAGATGATACAGATATTTAAAAACCACAAGGCTGCATATCCATCCACTGCGTATCACAGATTGGATTGATTACTAGCGATCTTAAATTTCACCTTTGACCATCAGCATGTAGTTGTATTTTTTTTTATAATGAGCTTTGTTGCTCTGTATTCTGGCACAGATAGTAATTTTTCTTTGTCACTCACTCCTCCCAAATACAGCACTGAAGCTTATGACTGGATCCACAGAATAGAGGCATAACAATCCAAATAACAAATAAACTTAATAGATTTTTAAAAGGATACAAATCTGAAAAGGTCCAAATTAAGGAAAATGTTGTTTTCATGAAGATGCCTGAAATAGACCATTTTCTGGCCTGCTTTTCTATTTTGAAAGAAAGGTAAATCCGAAATGAATTTCTCCTCTTTCTTTTGATCACAATAATTGCCTTTTCAGTATTGCTTTACCAGCATTCCCCATTTACTGGCTCACAGACTACAATTTCTCAGTTGCAGCTATTTCACTAACAGAATCCCAGTGCCATTGGAAATCTGATTGCTGGCCAAGGATGGATTGACAAAATAATGCACAAGCTCATTTAGGTCCTAAAATCTATCTCATCTTTAATTTAAAGAGCCATGTTCAATGATAATTTTGTCGTTATTTACAGGCAAAACTGGAATTGGATTCTTTTATTCCATGCTTCTGAACTGTGGAATCATAGTAACTTACACAAACAGAAGGAAGGTGTTCAGCTGATTGTATCTAGAGTGCACTGAAACTAAACCCACTGCCCTGTCCTCATCCCATAGCCTTGTATCTACCTCTGGTTCCAATAGTTAGCCAATTTTCAAAAATAAAACATTTGTCTCTGCCTCAACCATTTCCTGTGGCAAAGCATTCCATGCTCCAACAATCATATAACTAAATTGCTCCCGTCTTCTCTCCCCACTGTCTGAATTTTAAACTGATGGCTGACGTATACACACAGGTTTCCATAAAAGACAATGAGATAATGACCCATTCATTTGTTTTTGGGGGTGTTGCCAAAAGACTGGGAGAACTCTCCTACTCTTTTTCAACTACTGTCATGGGTTCTTTTACAGGCACATGGTGCCTCAATTTAACATCTCTTCTGAAAGACTATGGGCTGAATTTCACCAGTCCCTTGATGCCGTGGCAGGGAGGCCCGTAAAATGCTAGCGGGAGCGGCCCACCTCGCCCCACGATGCCAAGAAGGCCACATCAGATAATAAGGGCATCGGTGTCGCCCCCCCAATCACCACTTGG
This sequence comes from Heterodontus francisci, assembly GCF_036365525.1. NCBI lineage: Eukaryota > Metazoa > Chordata > Chondrichthyes > Heterodontiformes > Heterodontidae > Heterodontus > Heterodontus francisci. Next base: position 27,209,324 of record NC_090388.1, on the reverse strand, counting down.
CGGTGGGGCCTTCATTAAAATATTAAAATGAGGATAATTAAAACGCAGATGAACTTACCTGCCAACGGCGGATGTCACATGCCGATTTTACGGCCAACCGGCTGCAACTCGCATGCCTTTGGAGCTCCAACGAGACACTGATGGGGAGGGAACAGTAATAAAATTATCAGGATGGAGGGCAGGCAGCGGGGAAAACTATTCCTATTGGTTGTGGGGATGGTGGGAAGGCGTTGCGGTTCAAAGATATTGAAGTTCGGGGGGCAAGTTTGCAATTTCAAAAAGTGTATTTTTGGGGGGATAGGTCAATTAATGTGTTGAGGATTCAGTGGAGGGGTGGGAGAGGGGATTCACTGTTGAATTAAATGTTTATTAATTTTTTTAATCACACCGGCACCTTTAAATATTTAAATATATCCTGAAGGGCTTGAAGCCCTATAAAAATGGCGGCGACACCTGCGTGGTGGTGCCAGATTCTGTTGCTGAGGACCCAGCGGCTGCCCCCAATGACATAGAGGGGGCGATCGCTCCGCCCCCTCCATTCAAATGAGCCCCCACGCGTAATACCGCGGGGGCTGTGTGGCGGAGCTTCCATGTTGGAAGGCTGCCGACTTCACAGCGCGCCACTGCGGAGCGCAGCGCTCCGATAAAATGCAGCCCTATGGGTGTAATTTTCCAAACTGAGGCCCTGCTAAAACAAAGGGTCCTGTCACGGGTCAGGAATCCGAATGGTGAAAGAGCGGGCTTTGCCACGGCTCTTTAACTAAGCCACGGCATTAGTATCCCACTTTCGGGTTCCCCAGCCAATCAGAGAGGGCAGGCAGGGTCGCGCACCAGATCTGTCAAAGGAAGGATTTCTAATTAAAGAGATCCCAGCAGGGATTAGAAAGACTCAACTGCACATGGATTTTTGAGGCTGCAGTAACCACAGGAATGGAGAGACCTGGGAAAGCTGCTCCCCGGTCTCTCACTCATACCTGGAGGTCCTGCTGTGGGGTTTGAGGGGCTGCAGTGAGCTGATCTTTCCCAGGGACTGGAGGAAGAGACCAACATCTCAAACCAAACAGGCATGCATGGAAGTGGCCAAGGAAGTCAGCAGGAGATGTGTGGTGCCTCCAACCTGTAGATAGTGCACCAAGAGTGTCCAGGACCTCAGGAGGGAGGTTGAGGTGAATGTCATAACACTTTCAGGTGCCAAGCTCCACAGTCTAACTTTCCCAGCATTCTCCTGCACAGCACCTCTCAGGACAATAGACCTTGCAGCTCCACTCATTCCTCTCTCTCCAAGGACCTCACAACCCCACCTGAACAGCCAACACTCACACTTACCCTCATTGTATCATGCCCATGCCTCACAGTCACCCTCCACAAATGTTGGCCCCTTCCCTGCTATCCACAATAGCCATTACTAATACTGATAACTCTCTGCTTTCTCTCCATGCAAGAGAAGAGAGCACACAACCTTGGGGGGGGGAGGCAGACAGCAGTGGGGTGATCTTCCAGTGACAGGCACGTTGACGGCCACTGGGAGGGAGGTCTTGTTCCAGGAGGCTGCAGATGTCAGCAACGACCTGCCCAAAAAATTTGAACCTCATGAGGCACTGGTGCTCACACATGTCGAGAGAGCTGATCCTCTGCCTGTAGACCTTGTATTTGGGGTCTCTCCTCCTTGGAACTAGATCTCTGTGTTCATCCCCTCTGCCCTGTGGAGCAGCATATGACTGAGGAGAAGGCAGCTGCTGCTGCTGTTGGTGTTGCTGCTTCTCTTTCTCCTCATCAGAGGTGCAAGTCAGAGCTGCATAAGCTGCCCCATGCTCTGGTGAAGGCTGACAACAGGGAAGTGCATTTGAAGGTGAGTGAAGTGCATGACAGTTGAACTGACTTTCACGAAGTTGGCAATCGCAATGAAAACACACTGAGAAGGAGTGCTGTGAGCAGCAGCCTTTCACCCTGGCCATGGCTGCAGCTCTTCAATTTCACTGATGAAAGTCTTCCCAGTTTGCAAGTTTCACTGAAGAAGCACTCCCTGCTGTGCACTTGCCTCGGTGACCCCGGCAAGTTGCTGACAGCTCAGGAAATAGGTTAAAGCAAGAATGGTTCATTAAAACAGCAGTTAATAACCTATTTGAATATTTTAACGAGTTACCCAACAGCTCCAAGGGGGTTCCCCACTCACCTTCAAGCCCGCTAGGGAAAAACACAGAAGTGGGTGGGATAATGCCAGGATCCCAATCCCACATCACTTTTAGGAACTTAACACCCCACATGCACCCAAACCCACCTTCCATTGCCCATGAAAATTCCCCCCTATACCTCAGTACCTTTCTCAACCTCAGGACATCCTAAAGTGCTTTACAGCCAGTTCAGTAGTTTTGAAGCATAATCCTTGCTGTAATGTAGGAAACACAGCAACCAATTTGCGCACAACAAGGTCCCACAAACAACAATGGGCTTTTTTTAGACATTGCTTGAGGAATAACTATTGGCCAGGACACCAGGGAGAACTCCCCTGCTCTTCTTTAAAATAGTGCCACGGGATCTTGATGACTCAACATACTTTAATTACAATGTACTCAGTTTATGCACATGAACATATTCTTTGCAATGCAAAACAGGATTTGGAGACACATCAGCTGGAATTTTGCCAGCCCCTTGGTGATGGTTTGGGAAGCAGGAAGGCTGGAAAAATGGCATGGGAAGGCGCGGGGAGGGGTGTGTGCCATTTTGGCAGTGCAGGAAAGCTGGAAAACCTGTCACCCACCGTACGTCCAATAGAGCAACTTAAGTGGCCAATTAAGGGCCTCTTCCCGCCTCCAAGGGCATTTTTCCAGTGGTGGGAAGAGGCCTGCTGCCCTGTGGGGAGACCATTCAGTGAAACATGGCAGTCGCTCAGCAGGCTCCGGGAGGGGCCCACCGGCGGCAATGGCCGCCATGACAGCAACAGCACCACTTGCCCTCAGCAGCTCCCTTGCCCCACTCAAATCACCAGGGCCTGCCTGCCAGGCCCCAGTACCCCCTGACCCCACTTACCTGTCTTCAAGGGTGCAAGGCCATCAATGCGCCCTCCTGCTGCAGGTGCAACCCCAGCAATGGCCACCAGTAGCAGTGTCGCTACTGAGCTGCTGGCCCTCTGATTGTGGGGCGGGCCACCATCCTTCAAAGGGACAGCACCCCCTGACTGCGGCCAGTTAATTGGCCAGCTCCAAGAAGATGCCTCTCTGGGTCCCACTGCCGGCTTAAACGGGCTCACCTCCTGCTTTCAACCCCAACAGCGGGACCTCAGCTGTCCCACTAAAATTCAGCCCATCAGAAATGTTTGCCATTGGAGAGGACGCAGGAGTTCACCATTTGTAGCTGGGGGAAAGCCTTTAAGAAACTATAGTATGCTAATTTTTTTCACACAAAATAGGTCTTGAATGTGTGCACCATCAAGACCCTTTAAAAATAGACCTTATGCTGTCACAGTGGCCAATCCGTAGTTTTATAAAAGAAATAAAGGGAGATTTAATAGAGGCATTCAAAACTTTGAGAGGTTTTGATAGCGTCTACATGGAGAAACAGCTTCCACTGGCAGGAGAGTTAGTAACCAGAGGACATAGATTTAAGGTAACTGGCAAACGAACCAGAGGAGAGATGTGGAGAATTTTTGTGATCTGAAATGCCTGAAAGGATGATGGATGCAGATTCAATTGTAACTTTCAAAAGGGAATTGGAGAAATAATAGAAGGGGAAAAATTTGCAGGACTTTGGGGAAAGAGCAGGACTAATTTAATAGCTGTTTCACACGCTGAATGACCTCCTCTTGCTGTACAATTCTATGATTCTAAAAAACTTTTGCACAAGTTGGTTTCTTTCACTGATGTGATATGACTCCAGCAGATGAAAGAGTTTGTCTTACAAGGAAAGGTTGAGCAGGTTTTAGTTTAGAAAAATGAGAGGTGATCTTATTGAAACATATAAGATTCTGAGGAGGCTTGACAGGGTAGATGCTGAAAGGATGCTTTCCCCTCATGAGGGAATCTTGAACTAGGCGGCACAGTTTAAAATTAAAGTGTCTTCATTTAAAGACGGAGATGAGGAGGAACTTCTTCTCTCAGAGGGTCGTTAATCTTTGGAATTCTCTTCTCCAGAGAGCAGTGGAGGCTGGGTCATTGAGTATATTCAAGGCTGAGTTAGACAGATTTTTGATCTACAAGGGAGTCAAGGGTTATGGGGGGCAGGCAGGAAAGTGGAGTAAAAGCCACAATCTGATCATCCATGATCTTATTGAATGACGGAGCAGGCTTGAGGGACCGAATGGTCTACTCCTGCTCCTATTTCTTATGTTCTTATGTTCCCATTTGCCTGAACTGGGAGGTTTTGTCTTTTCCCACAGTGGGCTTTATGTATAAGTAATAAGATGGCTGCCAAGGCTGTACTGATTTGATGAATAACTTTTTCTGTACTCATTTATGGCTACTCGTGGTTAGAGGGAAATGTAACATTTTCATGCAAACCCAATTAGGTTTTCTGATATCTAATTTATTAACTTTTTCTTTATGCTTGTGTTTTTGGGATTTATGAGATTTTCATTCTGTTAGGAAAAGAAATTCTTGGAATCCAAGATGAATGTTGCAGTGTGTTTGCAGCTTTAGGGTTTCTTAAGGGTGTTTCATGAATCATATCATATTTTAACTCGTTTGACAGATTATTAGCCTCTGTAATATTACAGAATGTTATTTCTAATAACCATTTAATATGACAATAAATGTGCAAAATGAAAAGCAAAGCAAATACCACAATAATCCCGCTTCCACTTCTCCTCTCCAAACAGATGGAGGACTGGATTTTACAGGGAACACAGGTGTCTTTACAGACACTAACTAACAAAAGAACAGACAGAAGGAATGTCAACCTAGAGAAATATTCCCAAGTGTCAGACTTCAACCAACTTTATCCAGTACCCTCTTACACAATGAACCATTTGAATGCTAATCACCAAAACTTCTCAGTCATACATCTCACCAAACTATAATTGGCACTAATCAACTGAATTGATCAAGTTAGGTTAAAAACGGTTAAAAACAAATTATCTAATCACTTATCTCATTAATGTTTGCAAATTGGCTGATGCATTTCCCAACAGTGATTACACTTCAAAAGTACTTCAGTAGCTGTAAAGCACTTCAGGACATCCTGTGGTCTTGAAAGGTGCTCCATAAATCAAGTTGTTTACTTTCTTTCCTAACCTTTGCCCTTAAAGCAAGCACTCCAAAAATGACCTAGAACTTTTGAGGGGGGAAGTATTTGTGTGGAAGTGAGGAGCAGTCTATTAATAATGGCTTCTGGCCTGCTCACCCATTGAGCTGCCAAATTTCCTGCCCCCTACCGCCCCCCGCCTCACCATTGTGGTGAGCATTCTCCAATTACACATCACTAAATCGAAGAATATTTGGCTTCTACCAAAAATTCTGTACCCTAGCCCCTGATTCCATTTCACACACTGGCTGCTCATTGAAGCTGAAACATATGATTCACAAGCTTGCATCTGAACTGAGCTACAAACCCCACATCCTATCCTTTACCAAAATTGCCTCTTTTCACACCTACAATATTGTCTGTCTCTTCCCTCACCATCACTGAGACCCTTATCCATGATTTTGTTGCCACCAGACTCAATTTCTCCTACATCCTCCTCCCCGGTCTCTTGTGATCCACTTTACACAAGCTCCAACGCATCCAGAACTCTAATGCCCAAACCCTGCACCACAATGAGTCCCACTCATCCATTACCCCTATACTTTCCAACCTCCATCGACTTCCTGCTCCCTTGTTTAAAATATTAATTCTCATTTATAACACTCCCGTGGTCTTCCTCAATCTCTATTTCTCTACCTGCACCATCCGAATCTCTGAGTCTGATCTCCTGTACATCCACCCTGCTATTGGCAACATAACCTTCTACATAAATGAAAGTTATTCATGGCATCACTAGCTTTATTAGATTCTATTGATAATGGTTAATTCTTTTACGATATTTTCAATCAATTCTGGCTGATAGTATGGGAAAGTGTGAGCCATGTGTATGTGTAACATTAGGATGCAAAAACTGATTACAGGAGTGTGACTGAAGGTGACAAGACCATTCAGTTGAGCTTGGTGACTGGGCTAAATGAAGGATTCAAATTAACTAAGATGCCATAATGCTCAAACTTCTCATTTTGTGTTACGAGCAGCTTTTGTACAAGTTCCTAGACGCTACTTTTATTGATTTATACTTTTTTCTCCATTTCAATTTGTATTTTTTATTAAATATTTCCTAATGGTAAATGAAGGTTTATACAATGTTACTGTGTTATACTTTTTTGGCACTATAATGAACTAGTAATCTATGTTTATATCTTTGTGTTATTCTTCAGTAATGTTTATGACCAGATGGCATATTTAGAACATTAGTCCTCAATATTTGAAGGGACTAAAAGGGAACATTCCTGCTCTGTAAATTTCTGACTATTTAAATCAACTCGCTGAGGTTGCCTACAGGGGCCTATAAAAAAAAACAATTTCCTAGAACCCCCTTACAAAATCTTTAAACACCCATTAAAATATTTGATAAAATAAGTATAGCTTAGAAGCAACACAACTCATTATCAACGGATACATCTAGGCCAGTCAAAATACCGAGCAACATATAGCAAAGCTTCACATTTGTGCGCAAACAAAATGTGTTTTCTTTTTACGATCACAAAAAAACCTCTCTGCTTTGTGGATAGAGCATAAATTGCTTGTGAATTTTAATAAAGTTCTACTTTAATTGTGGAGTGGAAGGATCCACTAAATTGGACTCCCAAGAATCAGTTCCTGTGCCTGCACGTTCTGGTAATGGGAGAAAACATACCAAAAATAATGAATTTTATATGTGATAGATAAGCCATGTGTGACCATACAAAAGGTGAGCTGCTGGCAAAAGCTGCTTACTGGGGTTCCTTCAACTTGTGATTAAAATTCCCAATAAGCAATCTTGAGCTTTCTTTATTAGCCCATCTCGCACGGCTTTGCAAATAGGCATTCAAGATTAATTAGAACTTTTCAGTTTAGGTATGGTTAGGGGATGGTGGGGTAATGGAACTAATGTGAGGGAATAGGGAGGCGAAAATTGGAGGCAATGGAGGCAAGCAAGTGGGGTGGAGATGATTGGGAGGGGAAAGGAGAAGGAGGAGGGGGAGATAAGGCAAGGGAGAAGACTGGGAATGAGTAGACAGTGGGATAGGAGGGGACAGGGAGATGAGAGGAGAGGACAGAGGTGGGGGAGAGGTAAGAATACTGGTGGTGAGAAGGGATATGTGACAGGAGAGGGAAAGAAGCACAGAACAGGAGTAGGCCATTCAGCCCCTTGAGCCTGTTCTGCGATTCAGTGAGATCATGGCAGATCTGTATCTTAACTCCATCCACCTACCTTGGCTCCACATCCTTTTCTACTCTTTCTAGTAAAAATCTTTTGACCTCAGATTAACAATTATTCATTTAGCTAGCATCTACTGCTTTTTGGGGGAGAGAGTAGCACACTTCTATCACCTGAAGAGGAAATAAATATTGAGGAAGGGGAATTCAGGTCAGCAAAGGAATTGGAGAAATACAGTCAATGGGTGGGTTGGAATGGGAAATGGAACAAGCAGGACTGGGAAAGGGAGCAGAAATTTTGTTCAGTGGTGAGGAAGGCTTGAGGGTCAAAGTCTTGTTAAGTATGAGACCTAACTTTCTGTGATGAGTTTATTGGTCAATTAATATGTTAATGAAGCAACTTCATCAAGCTCACGGGGAGGTTAAGGACAAGATGCTGTTTTTTGTGAAGCGAACAGTGGAGCGTCACAAATCATCCAGCAGCTTGTGATGATTTGCAATTCATGGGATATTGTTTCTTTAGCAAAAAGCTGCTGGCTGATTTGCACATTAATAACTTTGTGAGTCTTTAAGTGGGCAGAGGAAGCTTGAGGTTTATAATCAGCAAGATGGGAGCACCATCTTTCTCAGCAGAGGGGAGGAGTACACTGTGGAGCTAGTGCCAAAGCCTTTCATCCCTTACTCACTGAGGGAGGGGGTTGTGCCAAAATCTTTCTCAATTGAGGGGGGGACCTGTGCTCAGTGAGTGGGGGATGTATGTTATATCGCTTCAGTGACATATTCCTCCTTGCTTGATGAATTGGAGATTCTTGGTCCCATAGTTTTTACGCCTTAACCATGATTCATGTGTTCTGTGAGGGATTGTCATGTGATAATCCAATCTTGTTGTAATCAATTGGTCACATTACATTACACTTACAGTGGCACAGGCACAATATCTTCAGAATCTTGAAACCACTCAATATTTTAGTGGGCTGGAATTTGCCGACACTGGTGTTAATTTGCAATCAGCCAGCAACTTGTGTTGCGGGAGAGATTCCACGTGACTTGCGAATCCCCACAAGTTGCTACTTCATCTTTAGCTTCGCAAAAACGGCATCTCATCTTTAACCTCCCTGGGAGTTTCATGAATTTGCTGTATTTGCATATTAATTGCCCATTAAACTCACCACAGGAAGTTAAGTTAAGTAATTAATAGTGTAAGTACTTTATTAACGATTTAATAATTATGACTGCTAACTCATGACTGATGACGTGACTGCCAATCAACTTCTCTGGTCCAGAAGGAGAATCATCAAAAGTTTTATTCCTTCAGGTTGTGAATTGGTGAAGATTGAAAAAAGTGTATTTTTTTTCTCTCTTAAACCAAACATTCATTCCCTCTCTTTGGCCGGAATTTTATGGCCCCCCCCCAAACGAGTGGATGGGTGGCAGGGCGGGGCCGTAAAATTTAGTGGGAGGCAGGGGCTGCCATTCCCTACACCTTCCCGCCCCCGCTGCAATTTTATGCTTGGTGGCAGCAGCAAGAAATGGCCTGCCCACCTTAGGCCAATCAAGCCCCTTATGTAGCCAATTAACTGCCACTGACGGGCCTCCTGCCACTGCCGCTGGTATTTTACCCACTGCAGTCGGACGGCAAAGGCCCTATGAATACCACCAGGTAAACCCTTCTTCTGGCCTGGGGGGAGGGGGGAACCTCCTGATTGAGCACCCTGTGCCGCACAGAGGGCCACCCCCAAAGGCCTAACCACCCCCACCGCACCACACTACCCCCCACCCCCTATAACCAACCCCCCTTGTCCTGATGACACCCCAAAAAGTACCGTAGTCCAGGACTGTCCTTCCTCTTGTTTCCGATGGCTGGGTGTAGTCTCAGCAGTGGCCACCGCTCCCGATGGTGCAGCTGGGACTAAGAGCTGCTGGCCCACTGATTGGCTGGCAGCTCCATTAGACAGGACTTCCTGCCTCAAGGAGGTGGAAGTCCCGCCCAAGGCCAATTAAGGGCCTGGGGAGCAAAAGATCCTGGTGTGGCTCCCCAGGCCCGGCGGAAGTGGGCTCACCCCCAGCATTTTGGCTAGTGTGCGTTGCCTCCCACCCAGTGTAAAATTCCAACATTTATTTCCCTTTCTGCACCTGATTTAGCTCTAAATTCATCAACACTAATTCACCTCCTTCTCAGTCCTTCCTCTGTTTATTTCTCAATCCTTTAATCTCATTGGTTAAGGAAGTCCACTGTTGTTTTGTTGTTCACTAAGATCCCAGATGCCCTGTTGCCCTTGCTGCACTGTTATCAGCTCACACTTTCAGCAACTTGCAGAGCAAAAAAAATCTTAGAGCCGAAAGCTGTAGGAAAATTTAAATAAACAGCCCTGCTCCAGCAAATACTGTCCCAATATATAATGGACTAAAATGCAACTACACAATAATTTCTGCAATCATAAACTTTTCGAGCAAAGAGGTCTACTTGAAAGCGCTATCTGCATTCTATTTAATATTTGCTGATCAGTCATTCCATGTTCTAACAATCCTCTGCACAACATAATTTCTCCCAATATCTTCCTTGATTCTTTTGGCAATGATCTTAAACTTTTGCCCTGAAATTACTGACTGACCAGTGGAATTTTTTTTCCTTATTTACCCCATCAAACCTAAGCATTTTGAACACTTCTAAAAAAGGTTTTCTCTTGACCCTTCTTCTCTAGTCTCAGTTTTAAAGTCTCTCCTTATAACTAAACCCTTTCATACTTGTGACTTCACTCATTAGCAGAGCACCAGTTGTGATGGAAAATCCTGTGATGACTTGCTTTGTAGCTAAAATGAGCCGAAAACAAAGAAACTCATCATCTTCTAAGTAACCTGGTTTAGTCCTCCACTTTCAGTGACTCTTTCTAGTCTATTTTGCTGCTTTATCTATAGATTTGTAGCTATTTATATTCTTCCCTACTTCACAGATGAACTCCATGTTAACTCCAGGTGAGGTGAGAGTGACTGCCCTTGACATCAAGGCAGCATTTGACCGAGTATGGCTTCAAGGAGCCCTAGCAAAACTGAGGTCAATAGGAATCAGGGGGAAAACCCTTGCTGGCTGGAGTCATACCTAGCGCAAAGGAAGATGGTTGTGGTTGTTGGAGGTCAATCATCTGAGCTCCAGAACATCGCTGCAGGAGTACCTCAGGGTAGTGTCCTAGGCCCAACCATCTTCAGCTGCTTCATCGATGACCTTCCTTCAATCATAAGGTCAGAAGTGGGGATGTTCGCTGATGATTGCACAATGTTCAGCACCATTCGCAACTCCTCAGATACTGAAGCAGTCCGTGTAGAAATGCAGCAAGAACTGGACAATATCCAGGCTTGGGCTGATAAGTGGCAAGTAACATTCGCACCACACAAGTACCAGGCAATGACCATCTCCAACAAAAGAGAATCTAACCATCTCCCCTTGATATTCAACGGCATTAACATCGCTGAATCCCCCACTATCAACATCCTAGGGGCTACCATTGACCGAAAACTGAACTGGAGTAGCCATATAAATACCGTGGCTACAAGAGCAGGTCAGAGGCTAGGAATCTTGAGGCGAGTAACTCACCTCCTGACTCCCCAAAGCCTGTCCACAATCTACAAGGCACAAGTCAGGAGTGTGATGGAATAGTCTCCACTTGCTTGGATGGGTGCAGCTCCAACAACACTCAAGAAGCTCGACACCATCCAGGACAAAGCAGCCCGCTTGATTGGCACCCCATCTACAAACATTCACTCCTTCCACCACTGACGCACAGTGGCAGCAGTGTGTACCGTCTACAAGATGCACTGCAGCAATGCACCAAGGCTCCTTCGACAGCACCTTCCAAACCCGTGACCTCTACCAACTAGAAGGGCAAGGGCAGCAAATACATGGGAACACCACCACTTGCAAGTTCCCCTCCAAGTCACACACCATCCTGACTTGGAACTATATCGCTGTTCCTTCACTGTCGCTGGGTCAAAATCCTGGAACTCCCTTCCTAACAGCACTGTGGGTGTACGTACCCCACATGGACTGCAGCGGTTCAAGAAGGCAGCTCACCACCACCTTCTCAAGGGCAATTAGGGATGGGCAATAAATGCTGGCCTGGCCAGCGATGCCCACATTCCGTGAATGAATAAAAAAAAACTATCAAAATTGTACCTTCTAAGATCTCTTTTCCCTGGATTTAGACACAGCAATGGCAGCCTCCATGATAGAGTAGTCTACAAACACACACTCTCTTGGTTCAGTCGTGACAAATGGTCACTGGAAAAATTCCTCACAAAGATCACAAGCCAGAAAATATTCAATAAATTTATCTTCCAATCACTGTGTTGTGCTTGTGACAAGCAATTTCTCTCATGGCATTACTGAAAGGAGCCATCATAGAATCACAGGAACAATTTATTCACTGAAAATCTTTTCTTATTTTGCTCAGACAAACACGTTTATGAGCAAACAGAAAATTAGTTGTCTGCGACGACGACAATGGCATAGAATATTTAATTCTTTATAGATGAGATCAATTTCAAAACGCTGTAGCTCATTCTCACAATTTTAATCTGTGACCCAATGGAAATGGAAATGGGAAATAATAGAATTCCTGATTCTTTTTTCTTTTGGGTATTTGCAGTCAGCAGCATGGAAATCCATCTGTGAATAACAGCTATAGATCAAAGGCATCGTTAATCATTTTGTGAGGAGCTGCAGTCACAGTGATTGGAACATGCCAAATTTAATGGTGATTGAGAGGAGGTTGATGTAGTACTAGAATGTACAGGTGTTACATAAACATAACTGTTGCTTACGTGGAAATAAATTTCATCAAATAAGATTAGTTTATACAAATAGATACAAGATTAGTAGTTTTATGTTTAAGGATTGTTATAAACTACCTGCTGCTGGCATCACACGCAGCAAGTCTGAGCAAGCCTAGAGTTCTGAAGAAGGGTCACTGATCTGAAACTTTAACTCTGCTTCTGTCTCCACAGATGCTGCCAGACCTGCTGAGTATTTCCAGCGTTTCTTGTATTTATTTCAGATTTCCAGCATCCGCAGTATTTTGCCTTTATTATATAAGACTAGAGGGTGTTGTATAATAGACCCAGGGAGCACAGATGTAATTCAGTCCCTTTTTAAAGATATGCATTGGCCTTGATATTAAGCACTTCACAAAGGGTGTGAGAGGTTAATAAGATTAAACCTTTTAAAACGGTGTACATATCCCCAACTAGCCAATTAGGCGTCTGTTGCTGTTTTTACGGTGGTAGATTTTGTGTTGTGCTAGTGTTTCTCGTAGAGAGGCAGGGCAGTTTATTAACATATTTAAATTAGGCTCTTACAGTGCAATTGGGAGCCTATTTACATTTAACAGTTGCTGTGATGCTTTCCCAGGGCTCAGAACACCCAGCAGTAAAAGTGAGGCAGGCGCTGCCAACTCCCCAAGGTAAGAGTATTTTTCAGCACTGCTTGTGGGCTAGGAGGAGCAGGAGTTTTCCCCCAACAACTTAACAGCCTCCCCTCTACTGATCGCGGCCTCTCGTTCCCTCCTGCTATGATCGTTCAGCTTCCCCCTCAACTATCCCCGATCTCTTGCTCCCTCCATCATGCCTCTTTCTATTCTGCCCAATCTCCAAACTCTCGATCCCTCCCACCCACAACAGCCTCTCTCCCTGCAGCCCTGATCTCTCATTCCAGCCCTTCCATGATGGCCTCTCTCTGCCACCCGACTTCGATTTCACACTCTCTCCCTCCCTCCCGCTATAGCTTCTCTCCCCACAAACCTCAACCTCTCGCTTCCCCCTTCCTTCCCCCAATGGCCTCACTCTCCCTCAACACAGCCTCGATCTCTCCCCCTACCCCTGCCACAATGGTATTTTGCCCTTCCACCCCCAACCGAAGCCGGACATTCACACTTCCATTCCACTTCCAAGGATATCCACAAGGGTCCCTGGCTGCAGCCTCCTATTTCTGATTTTCCCGCCCAGCAGCTGGCTGTTAATTTGTCTGGCTACTGGGCGAGAAATGGAAGAAAAAATTATAATGATGTCCTGCTCTTAAATTCGGTCGTCCCTCCGCCTCCCCAGCCTTACTGGGTGTACCCCACATTACTGCACCCTCTGCATCCTCCCCGCCTCCTCATAAATATTGGGGTCATTGTATCCTAATTTTTATATTTCTATAAGATATTTCTTTTTGTACTTTTATAATGGAACTGCCTATGTAGTTGTCATTGCTAATATTACATCCACCTGTCAGCGTTGGCACTGCAGCAACTCTAATGGGAGAGGATGTAATTACAGTCTGAAAGTTTACATAGGACTTTCTATTATAAATGCGGACATAGGAATTTATGATGGAAAAATTTGACAGGAAGTGCTTGCAGATGTAAGATTTTTGAATATATTATAGGTTTATCATCACAGTGCAGTTGCACACTTCAGTTTGCAGGCATATGCCTCAGCTACACCTTACACTTCTCTGATTCTGTGTTATTTCTCATCATCAGCCTCAGCGTGAGAGGCACAACTTTCAGTCACTGCTTCTCTGCTTTTTGGTCTTACCTTCTATTACCACTTAGCATTGTTACTTCTCTCTTTTCCTTCCATACCTTCTCAAAAATCTCTATGTTCGGCCTGGCTTGTGTTCACTCTTTCCTACTATTAACTTTGCAGCCTTTTGCTTAGTCCCCTCGCCTCCTTGCAAAATTCTCTGAGCCATTCTACGTATACGATTATAAAATTGAGGACTTTTTTTAACCTTTATTCCATTTTTAGTGTAATTTCTTCACTTTCTTTGCTACTCAGTGATATCATAGCACACAGGAGCAGTCAGCTCTTGCTTGTGTACCCATTTAAAAGCTGAGTTGGGTTATATTATCATTTGATTGAGCCAAAAGTGATATTATACTGTGTGATTTATCCAAAAGTGATATTGAAATTGATTTTATTTTACGATACAAAAGAATATGACTTCTTCAAATATCTCCATGTTGATGTGCAGTCAGTACATGAGCTTAAAATGTAAAATGAAAAGCTAGATTTTATTATGAAAAACCTGTATAAAACACTGATTCGACCTCAACTGGAGTATTGTGTCCATTCCAGGCAGCGCACTTTAAGAAGGATGTGAAGGCATTAGTAAGGGTGCAGAAAAGATTCATGAGAATAGTTCCAGGGATCAGGAACATCAGTTATTTGTATAAGTTGGGGAAGTGGGAGCTGTTCTGCTTTGAGAAGAGAAGATTAAGATGAATTTTGATAGAAGTGTTTAAAATCATGAGGGATCTGGACTGAGTAGACAGGGAGAAACTGTTCCCAGTGGCAGAAGCATCCAGAACCTGAGGAAACCTATTTCAGGTGATTGACAAAAGAAGCAACAGCAACACAAGGAAAAACGTTTTTATGCAGCGAGTGGTTAGGATCTGGAATGCACTGCCTGAGAGTGTGGTGGAGGCAGATTCAATTGAGGGCTTCAAAAGAGAAGTGGTTAATTATCTGAAGAGAAAAATGGACAGGGCTACTGGGAAAAGGCAGGGGAATGGGACTAGGTGAGTTGCTTTTGCAGAGAGCTGGCATGGACATGATGGGTCGAATGGCCTCCTTCTGTGCTGTAACTATTCTATGATTCTATGAAATAAGATCAGTTTGAAGTTAGAAAGACTATGCTGGCTCTGCTTTTCTGTGCTGTATATACCTTCTTTCCCTTGATAGCACAATGTCTGTTTGTACCCTTGGGCAGAAATCCATTATAAACAAGCTTTCAAATTGAACCAAGATATCTTGTCTAAGATCTTTAATTAATAAATAAACACATCATTTTGGTAAGTGGACCTGGTTAACAATGTACTGTCAAGAAATATCATTTTTTTTGTCAGTGCATTTCATACGGAGGGTGCACTTGTGTAAATATTCCAGGAATTAATATCATGTCAGCACCAATCATTATCTAAAAAAAAAAGAAGTTTCCTGCCTAGCACTGATTCTCCTGCATTGAAGTGGTTTGAAGTTGTTTACAATAAGTTAACTCTTTCCAAAAGTGATAGTCTGGTAATGGCAGGCAATTTGTAATGCTAACTTCTTACAAGGCAGACACTGCAGCAAAGAAGCTGAAATGAAATGAAAAGTGTTCTGCAAACAGTTCAGAAAGGGTGGCACAGTGGCGCAGTGGTTAGCACCGCAGCCTCACAGCTCCAACGACCCGGGTTCAATTCTGGGTACTGCCTGTGTGGAGTTTGCAAGTTCTCCCTGTGTCTGCGTGGGTTTCCTCCGGGTGCTCCGGTTTCCTCCCACATGCCAAAGACTTGCAGGTTGATATGTAAGTTGGCCATTAGCAATTGCCTCTAGTATAGGTAGGTGGTAGGGAAATATAGGGACAGGTGGGGTGTGGTAGGAATATGGAATTAGTGTCGGATTAGTATAAATGGGTGGTTGATGGTCGGCACAGACTCGGTGGGCTGAAGGGCCTGTTTCAGTGCTGTATCTCTAAAACTAAAACAAACTATTGAGTTATATTTGTTATTTGTAACATCAAATGACAAATGAAGGGGAGATACAATCTCCATCCACCTATGTCTCTTTCAAATTGCTTTGGAGAGATCTCAGGTTCCATTGAAGCAAAAGCAGATGATTGGTTCCAGCAAAAAAAGTTTTGAGGAAGAAGTCTTCTTGTAATGAGGGAAAATTTAACATACAGAAGGCAAAATTCTCAAGACTTTTTGGATTATGCCCCCACATTTTGATCCTCCTTCTCCTCCACAACATGGAGTTTCAATGGTGACAGTGACTTCCCCAGCATCTTGTCCAGGTGGCCATTCTTCAATATGTCAACCTGGACTGTGAGTGTCAGATGGCTATTTTACTATGGAGGCTTCACAGCTGAGCCTGATCCTTCCTTTACTGAATGTCTTGACACGGGGTCAGTGGTGGTGGCAATGAATAGCAATCAGAAAGAGGAACCCTGATTCCATATTGAGCTTTCCCTTCCACAGCCCCAGTGTAGATGCCTAATTCTGCAATGCTGTCATGTATTGTTTAATGGGTTCACCATGTCTTTGGGATCTCTGGTGGAATGTGTATCACTCTATTATCACACTTCTCTTTGGCCTGAAGTATTTTTTGAGAGGACTCACTGCCGGATCAAACATGGACATTTTCTGTGAGCTGCTCGAATATATCGCTGGCCTTCTGTTCTGACACAGTACGAGTATTTCTTTCTTGCGGTTCACTGCTACACCTAAGCTTTCCATCTCCTTAGCAAGCAAGTAGGTCTTGAACTGTGAAATCCAGTGCCCCCAACACAAGGGAGGATCTCCCAGCTTTGAAAGAAATGGTTCTGGAGTTGATAAAATTAAATTTTGCTGAACAATCCTCGCTGCCACGTTTTGTTATATTTCGCCAGGTTGCTAGATATTTTATATATTTGATTTATCTCAGAGCATTGCAGAGATCGCACTTGTTCTAAATCACCAACTGGTTTATTTACAGTACTTTCAAATATCTCAGCACTTACAAGATTTCTGTACAAAGTCTTTTCGGAACACAATTATATTTCTGGAGCCTTTCAGCCTTTCTCTTTCAGTTTCACTTTCAACGCTAGGCTTAAACAATCAAGCACAGTGAATACTGATCAGTGGACAGACTAATACAATCAAACCCAGATCAATCAACCCATTGAACACAACAAAAGTAAATGTAGTTGAATCGGGCCGTGAAATAATCCACCGTGAGTGCATATTGGAAATACAGGCATGCACTTCGCCCAATTTTTGCAGCCATTTAAATTACCCTGATAGTCTCACTTCATTTGCAATCCAGTTAACTCAAAACAGACTTTTGTGTATGAACCTCTCCCCTTGTCCACATCCCAGCACTTCTTTCCCCTAGCCATTTGCAACAATGCAACCTGGAGTAATGTCACAGGAGAATTGCTAGCCTATCATAAAAATGTGTTTATTAGCAGGTCTCCTTAGCCAGACAGCTAGTATCTTCTATGTATATGGAGTCCTTTCCTTTTCAGCAGCGTCACTTCTGGGATGATACAAGTTGGAACAGCGATGGAGGAAATGCAAAGAAATAGTGTTATTTGGATAATACATTACAAAGGAATTCTCCATGTTCCAGATAATGCACAGAGGCTACTTCATGACCACCAGAGTATTACAATATCTGAAGTCATTTTTAATTGCTTGGATTGTAACTGATCTGTGTGAATTAAGATTGTTCATTTTTTTTAACCTGAAATTGAGAAGGAACCACCTGACTATCATTGCATCACAAGTTCTATTGACCAGGTTTTAATGTAGGAACACAATGAGTTTTTTATGATCTAATGACCAGTTTACTGATTATTATAACATAAGACCAGAAGTTGATTTATTCACTGCTTTGTGACCAAGTTACTCAGCTTGTTGGCAACTATCTACAAATGGTAAGAACTAGTCGTTAAACTAGTCATTCAGATTTGGCTACAAAAATACTTGTATTGACGTGGTGCTGACAAGTCATAAAAACTTTATTCATTTCGCTTTTTGACTTCATGCAAATGTCAGCTGTCGAAACATGTCAGAATAGTCGATATTTTGAGATTGGTCAAAAAGAGAAAAGTCCTCTGCAAAACATTAGCCTGGAACTGAAGCAGATGGAGACTTTGTTGTCAGGTGAGACACAGTTATACATGCCTGACCAAGCCAGCATGTTACCATGGCAATGGGCCCTTCGCACACGTGCAATACGTATATTTTCTTGTCCCTAGCTATCTTTATTTATAAGAAAGAGTAAGAAAAGAACCAATAAACAGGCAGGAGAAGCGGAAACCACTTATCACCTTGGCAAAGCAAGCTCCTTCTATTGAGTTACATAAGCCAGAATTTCACGATGAGTCGGTGGCCCTGTCCACCAGCTGGAAACCTGGCGTGAGCCGTCCTCTGCCAGCCCTGGGAACCACACTACTATTTTGCATGGCTCAGGCAATTAATTGCCTGCAGTTGTGGATTCCACCACTTTGAGGCAGGGCAGGATGTCCCCCCTCCAAGGGCTCCCGGCCAATCAGAGGGAGCAGTGTCCACTGCTGGGAATGCACCCAGCGAGATGAACCACGATGGTCCCTGGCCTTGGAAGAGGCTAGTGGGGTTGGGGCTCACTAGGGCCAATCGGCTAGGCCCTGCGTGGGGTGGGGGGGGAAGTGGGGGGGTGGTCGATGGAAAGGGTGGGGGAGCTGTTTCAGCAGGGGTAGTCCATGCTGCTGGGGGAGCCCTCCATGGGGCACAGGGTGCCCAATCAAGAGGGCACCTCCCAGCCCATAAGGGTCCCACCAGGAATTACCAGGCAGCCTCCTCAGGTAGCAAACTGTCCATCTGCTGCCGCTGGTAAAATGCCAGCATTGATGGGAAGAGGCCCTTGAGGGCCTCAATTGGTATAAGAGCAGGGGGGCTGCCTACCACCTCCTCTGATGCTCGTAAGATACCAGCGGTGATGGGTAGACAACGGGCACAGTGCCCCCACCATACTACCTGATTTCACGCAACCACTCCGCTTCCTAGTGCACTCCTGGGGGTGAGGTGGGGGGAGGCATTCAATTCTGGCCATATTTACAGAGTCTGCAGCACAGAAATAGACCATTCAGCCCAACTGGTTCACACCAGTTTCTACCTCAGTAAGAAACTTGGGATGGAGTTTGATACGGAGTGGGGGAGGGAGTAGAAAATGTAGAATTTAAAGGAGGTGGGAGGGGTGAAACCGGACGAGGTTCCTAAAGTAGGTGAAGGTGCCAGAGGAGTAAATGAAGAGAACAAGTTGTGATGTAGTGATAAGAACCACATCACAACCATGGTGAACAGTTTCGCCAGTCAGGGAGGCTTATCTAATGGGTAAAGCGTCTCCACCTGTGAGTCAAGTTTAGGTCAAAGCCATGATGTAAACATAAATGTCCACCATAAGGTTATGGTGGCAAGGGTCTTGTTTGCAAATGAATGAACATTCCGGAGAGAAATGGAAAGCGAGGCGGTTACCATTCATCTGGTGTTGAATCCAAGAACACAGTGATGGATAGATTGAATATGATGGAAAGGAGATTGCTGAAATTAGCTCTTAATAGTAGCTTTGGAAAGGTCAGTTAGTGAGTAGGATGGGCAATTTGAATTGCTGCTCATAAGGAGGCAATAATGACTGCTTCGATGGACCCTTTGGAGAATGAAAGGCGGCATCATTGGATGACAGAAAGAGGAGTAAACAGGACAGCTGGCCCCGAAGGGGGCTGAGAAAGTAAAAAAAAATAGCAGTAATGTAAGGTCTGAAGCATCAAGCAAAATGCATACATGAAGGGACATAGAGGAAATTCAGGATGTGTATACATGGCAGAGATTAGGAGAGATATGTTCTGGTTGTAAGAAGATGACAGGAAACAGACAACATGAGAGAGCAAAATTTAAGTTTGAGCTCCAGTGATAGGATGAAGTTGACTTGAGGACAAGGTAGAGTCAGCTACCAGGATTGATAAAACCAATGTTCAGGTTCAGAGACAGTGGTGGAGGGGAAATATTTTCAGGAGCTGTCGAGTATTGGTGCATGCATTACTAGAAGTTGTCTAGTGGAAACAGTGAGCCAAGGTGGAATGGAGAGTCAACTATGAGCCACCAAATTCTGGGGTAGAAGGGGTCTGAGAAGTATGTGGTCTCTGGTTTTGGATAAGTACAAAAGCAAATCCAGTATACCAAGCAATGTAGCAAAGAGCTAGGGGTGGGTGAATAGTAAATCAACACCAGTAAGGCAGCCTGGCCACGGAACAGCTGTAGGGATGTGAGGAGTATACACGATTGGGAGCAGCAATAAAACAAGAAATAAGAAATAATCTCTTCCTTGAAAATTTCAATTGACCCAGCATCCATGGCTTTTTAAGGGAGAAAATTCCAGATTTTCACCACCCTCTGTGTGCAAAATGCTTCCAGATGTTACTCCTAAATGGCCTAGCTCTAATTTTAAGATTGTTTAAGAATTTGTTCTGGACTCCTTCACTGGAGGAAATAGTTTGTCTGTTTTACCCTATTGAATCAATTGATCATTTTCAACACTTCAATTAGATCACATCTCAACCAAATCGGGGTATACAAACCAAATTTATGCAACCTGCTCTTATATTTTAATCCTTTAAGCACCTGTAAAATTCTGGTGAATCTGCCCTGTACTTCTCCAAGGCCAATATATCCTTCCTAATGTGCGATGCCCAGAATTGAATTAAGTGCTCCAAAGACTCCAAAGACTCTGACCAATTCTTTTTGATTATTTATTGTACCTGTGCACTAGCTTTGTGCTTTGTGTAGGATACCTAAATCCCTTTGATGCTGCACTGTTCCAAGTCTCTCACCATCATGAAATTCTTCGATTTTGTCTTTCTCAAATCCAAAGTGAAACACCTCACGTTTCCCACATTGAAACCTGCCACTCACGTAATCTGTTCACATCCATTTGCACAGGTCAATAAAGATTTCAAAGAGAAAAAATAGGTTCACATTTTTCAGGATAATCTAATCACCGGGTTCATGCACACCACCTCGTGAGTATCTGGTGCATTTGTTTCAAAATCTTATTTCTATGATGAGGTTTGAGAGATGGTTTTATTCAATTTTGATGTACTGTTTCGGCAGCATCTGCCAGTACAGATGGCCAATAACCCAGTGAAAGCTCCATATCATTATTGCATAATGAGGTTCACAATGAAGGACTGTTGATTGTGGTATCATTACTTCAAGTTTATCACAAAATAATTTGCAGCTGTCTAGCGGAAAATGTGATTATCAGATGTATTACCATAGTTTTATTAAATGGATGCAAATAACTTTATCTCAGTGAGTTGTCAATTAATGGTTTTATTCCACCAAATGCTTAAAACGATAAAATGAATTGCTTATGGGTTAAGGAGACCATCATATCACTGCCAGTGTGTTACTGATTGGGTTTTGTCATGCACAAGTGATTGTCATGACATTGCTAATATCTGTAGCTGCTACAATAATCCCTAGAGTATTGGAAATAGGTAGAAGAAAAGTTGGGAAAGGAATTCTGTCTGAGAATGTGGTTTAATCGTGAAATTTCTCAGTTCCATTATGAAGTTTCACACATCTCTTAAATTTCCATGAAGCTTTAATGAAGAACTTAAGGTTGAAGAATGGATTGCTCAGGAGTGAAATATATAATATAATCTATGGTGCTGAATGGCAGTAAAAGGCTTGTTGCATTTGTAGTTTTAGAGATACAGCACTGAAACAGGCCCTTCGGCCCACCGAGTCTGTGCCGACCATCAACCACCCATTTATACTAATCCTACACTAATTCCATATCCCTACCACATCCCCACCTGTCCCTATATTTCCCTACCACCTATCTATACTAGGGACAATTTATAATGGCCAATTAACCTATCAACCTGCAAGTCTTTGGCATGTGGGAGGAAACCGGAGCACCCGGAGAAAACCCACACGGACACAGGGAGAACTTGCAAACTCCACACAGGCAGTACCCAGAATTGAACCCAGGTCGCTGAAGCTGTGAGGCTGCGGTGCTAACCACTGCGCCACTGTTCCTGTTTAAATGTTAACTTAACATTTCAGGTGTAGCCTGGTGGTTCCCATTATTTGCCTATAGATTTACCCATTAACAGTTTTGACCAATTTACTCTGCTCAAATTATTTTCCATCCCTTCGAGACTTGCCTTACTTAGATTTTAAACCTCAGTTTATGACTCTCTCTCCTGTTGTCTTAAACTTAATATCAAATTTAGCTATTTTGGGAAGAAGTTCCCTTACCATCAAATTGTTAATGAATTCTTGTGTTCCCTATCAGTGCACATCCTCAGTGTTTTGCTACCAGCACAATAAATACATCAAATAAATAAAACTACCCATTGAATGTCATGGAATGGATTGGATGTAGGGATTGAAGCTTTGCTCAGGCCTAAGATGAGCTTCAAATCCTACACTCAGTCCATCATTCTGTTTGCCTACTTTGACCTCAGTAATATTACTCCTCTGTCCCTATCCAGCCTGATTGCCACTGAAATCCTAATTCATGACTTGTCATCTCAAGACTCCACTTTTCTAAAGACTTCCTCACTGACTGAACCTTCCCCTAATAAACTGAGTCGATCAGAACTCTGCCTCTTGCATCTTATCCCTACTAATACCATGTACTTGCTGTGCTCTTTTGGTTCTATCCCACAATATATCAACCGCAAAACTCTCCTACAGCCTTCCTCTTCCTACCTCTGCACCTCCTGCAGTTCTACTTCCTGCTCAGTATTTGCAAATTGGCATTTTTTTTTCCATAGTAATGTTTCTTTTTGTAACATTGTATGCTAGGCTGCAACAGAGGATTCAAATTAAGTGGTCTGGGACCACACCAATTAATCTTGAGTAATAGCACTCTATGAGATGCCAACTATAATGGTAGCTGGATATATATGTTTTTTCATCCTCTTAATTTGTTCACTAACATATTACCTGGAGCTATTCTTTATACATGGTGCAAAAATAAACAAGGAAAGAATCTTAATTAATTTAAATATAGCAAAGTAAATATTTTCAGCGAACATTGTAAAAATGAAAAGAGGTGTTTATGAGGTTGTGGCAAAATAGTTCCGGGAGGTGTTCAGAGTTAAGCTTTCACTTTACTTTCCCAACCTTCACGAAGAAAAACACTTTACTAACTTATACACTGGTAATTGTAATTATATAGCACGGTTTCCATTTTTACTTCCAATGTCATCTGGCATCATTCAGTATGGAAATGCCATTCTCTTCTTGCATGAAAACAATGTTTCCCTGCTGTACTGCAGCAGTTTAAAACACAGCTGTCTAACAAATGTACTTGCAAACTATTTCCTTGAATGCCTGGTAAATCTCAGCTCTAGATTTTACTGTACACAATATTAAAGTCGCCTTTCTGGAACACATCAATCATACAGTACAAGTGATGGGGTTTACAGAGTTTCGCTTCATGGGACTCCTTTTGTCTCTAATTTAGATGTTCCTGACCCAATGTCATTGTTATTCCTATTCCAGGTGGTTCTGATTATTAGGAAAAGCAAGCTTGCGTGCAGAACATGAAACAATGAACCATGCACCCAGGTCATTTGGCCACTTTTTCCAGAGGATAAAATATATACTTTCCAAATGTAATTTAATCCTACAGAATATTTCTTCCTGAAAACCAACAATAGCTTCTCACGCATGTGTAGCATGCTTCAAAGACAAAGCATTACTTTAGCTTGATATACTGTACAACGCTGAAACCAGTATGCTGGGCAGTCTCCCTTGGATACAAGATCAGCAGAGTCCGAGCTTATACATTTTTCATTGTTCAGCACAAGGACATGCTCAGTGAATTTTGTGTTATATATTCTGGCATAGTGTCTCTTAAATGTCAACTTAGCAATAGTAATTGTGAAAAACAATCCCAATAATCCAAATATCCTCTGCAGACCCACAGCCTCCAGTCTGTATATAGTGCTATAGTGCTGGCAATTGCCATGAGGTGGAATCTGTCAGTCATTAAAATTGAAGAACCTAGTCTGCTGTGACAGTCTAAAAATAAAAATTGGATTTCTTGCAATCTGCTTTCACTGGTTCGGTTTTATTAGGAATAAATTATTGTGTCAAACCTTTCTTTACAAACACTTGCATTTCCGGTGGCTGCAGAAAATAATTCTGCGTTAATTAATTAACTAAACACTCTTTGGATGCCGTATTTACCTCTTATTTTGCATCATAAGAGTGCTAGCAAATGGTGTATTTAGAAGCAAATGAGTTAATATTGTTCAAAAAAACATCTGACTATTTGTTTTGGCCCTGCAAAGTAAAACAAAATCAACCAGGTAAATATGCACTCCTGACATGGAGCTTTGCCCAACTGGAACGCATATTGGGGCTGATTCACCGATCTGGTATTCCTAATGAGATGTGGTACTGTCAAGTGGGCATTACAGATACCATGGGCAGCATTTTGGGTTTTAGGTCAGGACCTGGGCATCAGGGTCAAATGAGGATCCCGACCCTCATTTACCTGGCAGGGGAGAGACCAAAGTGGCCTTTGATTCCGTTCCAGGTAAATTTTAAGCAAAATGGCTGTAACCAAATCTAGAGCTTCAGGCCTGGGAGTGCATAACACCATTCGAGTGGTGGTGAAGTATAATGAAGGAGATGCACCAGTTAACTGTACCTTCTTCATTAAGAAAATCCTTATTGATTGCTGTGGATTCCAAGCTGCAGACATCTTCTGCCTGCAGGACTTCCCCAGCAGTGGATATTTCGACGTGACGTTCAAGAACGTGGCGGGATGCATCAAGTTCCTGAAGGTGTTCAAGGAGAGGGGAAACCAGGTGCCGCTGTCGATCCTCACAGTGGAGCTGCTCTTCAAGCTGACGTCGCAACGCGACCAGGTGGTGACAATTCACCTCTACAACCCCCATGTTCCTGTCATGGATGTACTCACTTTCCTCACCAGGTACATCGAGGTGGCCAGCAGCAACACTGATGTCAAGGACCCGTTTGGGATTTGAACCAGCAAACGGCAGATCAAGGTGACCTTGAAGGTCGACGCCAACAGAGCCATCATCCATCCCCCCTCCAGCTTCGCAATCGGGGGAAGTCGAGGATTCCAGAGCTTTCAGAGCAGCCCAGAGTTTGTCGGACCTGTAGCAAATCTGGTCACGTGGCAGCCAACTGCAGCACAGTCGTCTGCAAGAACTGCAAGAAGGAAGGCCATCAGACCAAGGACTGTAAACAGAGCAAGTGCTGCAATTTGTGAGGTGGGGCAGGCCACCTCTACAAAACCTGCCCCAAACGCTGCCTCAGTTATGCACAGGCGGCAAGGTCCAAGGAAAGGCCGGGAGTAGGAACAGTGAACGTGTCTGGTGCTGGGAAGGAGAAAAGATATCCTGCCCGCAGCGAGGAAAATCTATCTGAGAAAGAGATGAAAGGGGAGGCAACTGCAACCAGTGGCCCAACACCTACCCCATTCCCAGAAACTCTTCCTCTACAGGCGGAATCAATGGAGGAGGAATCAGCAGATGCACAAACCAGTGGCAAGTAGTAAAAAGGAAAACCACAAAGAAGAAGCCTACAAAAAAGGAACAGGTCACCACCCAAATCAATGGCAAGAGGAGGCTACCGTCTGAGACAGACTACGGCAGCTCCTCCTCATTGGATGAGGGAGGGCCGGAAAGATGGCACCTGCAAAAGAAGCAGCAGAACTCAAAGGAGCTGGAAGAGAAAGGCCCCCAGCTCTGGGGCACTGGAAGGTGTGTTGGGCCCAACGCACCCCAACCCCAAAGCGCGAACCCAGCGAGATGCCCGGCGCACCCCAGCTCTGGGAGACAGAGAGCAGCAAAGCGTCTGGTGTACTCCAGCTCCGGGAAGCCAGGAGCAGTGATGTCTTCAAGGAGGAACAGCGGGGAAAGACACCATCAAATGAGGACAGCCCAAGCCTTGCTGCCTACAAGAACCCCCCCTCCCACCGATGTCACCCCAGCAGAATAAGCCTCCCATGAGTAACCAGGAGGGGTTCTGAGCCCAACGAATGTGAAACATCTTGTGTACACTATGGGTATGCAGGAACATAGAATCATAGAAAGTTTAAGGCACAGGAAGAGGCCACTTGGCAGGGATCGCAGGGATCGCAGGGATCGATGCTGGGCCCTCTGTTGTTTGTCATATATATTAATGACTTGGATGTGAATGGAAGGGGCATGATTAGTAAGTTTGCAGATGACGCCAAAATGGTGGTATGGCGGACAGTGAAGAAGGTTGTCTAAGGTTACAACAGGATATAGATCAACTGGGAAAGTGGGCAAGGGAGTGGCAAATGGAATTTAATGCAGACAAGTGTGAAGTGATGCATTTTGGGAAGTTAAACCAGGGCAGGACATATACAGTAAATGGCAGGGCCCTGGGGAGTGTTCTTGAGCAGAGAGACCTTGGGGTGCAAGTACATAGTTCCCTGAAAGTGGCAACACAGGTAGACAGGATGGTGAAGAAGGCATATGGCATGCTTGCCTTCATCGGCCGAGACATTGAGTACAAGAGTTGGGACGTCATGTTACAATTGTACATAACGTTGGTTAGGCCGCATTTAGAGTACTGTGTGCAGTTCTGGTCGCCGCACTACAGGAAAGATGTGATTAAGCTAGAGAGGGTGCAGAAAAGATTCACAAGGATGTTGCCTGGTTTGGAGGGCTTGAGTTATAAAGAGAGATTGGATAGGCTGGGTCTGTTTTCCCTGGAGTGAAGTAGGCTGAGAGTGGACATGATAGAGGTATATAAAATTGTGAGAGGCATAGATAGGATAGATAGCCAGAGTCTGTTTCCCATGGTAGGGGTGACTGAAAC
Organism: Heterodontus francisci; assembly: GCF_036365525.1. Taxonomy (NCBI): domain Eukaryota; kingdom Metazoa; phylum Chordata; class Chondrichthyes; order Heterodontiformes; family Heterodontidae; genus Heterodontus; species Heterodontus francisci. The sequence continues at coordinate 27,182,565 of NC_090388.1, read as the reverse complement.
TAGAGGGCATAGATTTAAGGTGAGAGGGAGGAGGTTTAAAGGGGATCAAAGGGGTAAATTTTTCACACAAAGAATAGTGGGTATCTGGAATGAGCTGCCTGAGGAGGTGGTGGAGGCAGGAACAGTAGCGACATTTAAGAAGCATCTGGACAGGTACTTGAATGAGCAAGGCATAGAGGGATATGGAATTAATGTAGGCAGGTGGGATTAGTATAGATAGGCATTATGGTCGGCATGGATGCGGTGGGCCGAAGGGCCTGTTTCTATGCTGTACGACTCTATGACTCTATGATGACTCTATCATGTCTGTGCTGGCCAAAAAACGATCCACCTATTCTAATCCCACCTTCCAGCATTTGGGTCCGTAGCCCTGCAGCTTATGGCACTTGAGGTGCATATCCAGATTCCTTTTGAATGAGTTGAGGGTCTGTGCCCCAACTACCCTTTTAAGCAATGAGTTCCAGACCATCACCACCCTCTGGGTGAAAAATTTTTCCTCATCTCCCTTCTAATTTTTCTACCAATCACTTTAAATCCCCCCTCGTCACTGACCTCTCTGCTAAGGTGAATAGACCCTTCGCCTCCACTCTATCCAGGCCATTTTGCACATTTCAATCAGATCTCCCCTCAGCCTTCTCTGTTCCAAGGAGAACAACCCAGCCTATCCAATCTTTCCTCATAGCTGCACTTTTCCAGTCCTGGCAACATCCTTGTAAATCTCCTCTGTACCCTCTCTAGTGCAATTATATCCTTTCTGTAATGAGGTGATCAGAACTGCACACAGTGCTCAGGTTATGGCCTAACCAATGAGTTATATGGTTCCAGCATAACCTCCTTACTTTTGTATTCTATACCTCGGCTAATAAAGGAAAGGATTCCATATGCCTTCTACCTTATCGACCTGTCCTGCTACCTTCAGGGATCTGTGGACATTCACTCCAAGGTCCCTTACTTCCTCAACACTTCTCAATATTTTCCCATTAATCGTGTATTCATTTGCCTTGTTTGACTTCCCCAAATGCATCACCTCACACTTCTCCAAGTTGAATTCCATTTGCCACTTTTCTGCCCATCTGACCAGACCATCAATATCTTCCTGCAGCCTGCAGCTATCCTCCTCTCTATCTACCACATGGCCAATCTTTGTGTCGTCCGCAAACTTCTTGATCATGCCCCCTACATTTACGTCCAGATCATTAATATACACCACAAAAAGTGGGGACCAAGTACAGAGCCCTGCGGAGTGCCACTGGAAACAGCCCTCCAGTCACTAAAACAGCCGTCAACAATTACCCTTTGTTTCCTGCTATTGAGCCAATTTTGTATCCACCTTGCTCCATTTCCCTGGATGCCATGGGATTTTTTTTTTTAACCAGTCTGCCATGTGGGACCTTGTCAACAGCCTTGCTAAAATCTATGTAGACCACATCAACTGCACTACCCTCATCTGTCTTCCTTGTTACCTCTTCAAAAAATTTGATCAAGCTGGTCAAACAAGATCTTCCCTTAGCAAATCCATGTTGACTATTCTTGATTAACCTCTGCCTTTCTAAGTGACAGATTATCCTGTCTCTCAGAATAGATTCCAATAATTTGCCCACTACTGAGGTTAGACTGACTGGTCTGTAATTATTCAGTCTATCCTTCGCTCCCTTATTAAACAGAGATACAACGTTAGCAGTTCTCCAATCCTCCGGCACCACACCTGTATCCAGTGAGGACTGGAAAATGATGGTCAGACCCTCTGCTATTTCCTCACTTGCTTCTTCTAACAGCCGAGGATACATTTCATCTGGCCCTGGTGGTTTATCAACTTTCAAGGATGCTAATCCCATTAATACTTCCTCCCTCCCTATGTTTATCACATCCAATACCTCACACTCTTCCTCCTTAACTACAATATCTGCATCATCCCCCTCTTTTGTGAAGACAGATGCAAAGTATTCATTAAGAACCATACCAATATCTCGCACTCCTAAACATAGGTAACATACCCAAGGACTGACACTAGCAAGCACATCTGGTGTGGTGAGCAACACCCAACTTTAAAATGGGTATAAAGATTGCTTCGATGAATGTGTATCGTCTTAAATCCACTACGCGATGTGTTTCAACCTTGGACTACCTTGCCGAGGTCAAAGCAGACCTGCTGTTTCTGCAGGAGTGTGGAATTCCGCACCTCAGCACCACAAGCAATGGTCACGATGGTGGTCCCACAAGCCATCGATCTGGTCAGGGGGAAATGATTCCCATTCCTCCGGCCTGGGTATTCCGCAGCAGGGAGGCAACTTCACAATCTCTGAAGTTAAGGAGGTGGTGGGCGGCCACCTCCTCATAGCAGATGTAATGTACAACAATGCTCCGCTCCGGTTGATCAACGTGTATGCCCCGGTTCAATGCAGCAAGCAGGCTGACCGTCTTCCAGCAGCTCCCATTCCTCTGGCGACATCCAGGCCGGTCATTCTAGGCAGTGACTTCAACTGCATCATTAACGCAGCTGGACGAACCGGCAGTGACAACAGCAAACTGGACGCTATGTCCAGATTCCTAATGGAAACAGTAAAAGATGCCAAGCTGCACGACGTCTTCAGCAAACCTGCAGATGGAGCGCAGCGTAGATACACCTGGTCAAGACCAGACAGGTCTGCCCATTCCAGGATTGACTTCCTGTTTGTGTCCTGTGCTTTCATGGTCAGATCCACCGATATCAAGCCAGTGTTCTTCTCTGACCACTGCCTCTTACTGGCCAACTGTCACTTACAGGACGACCAGCGGGTTGGCAGGGGGACATGGAAGCTGAATGTTACACTGCGAACCCCAAAGAACATTGAGGAACTCAAAAGGGATTACAAAGATTGGAGAACTGTGAAACCCCTCTCTGAGTCTCCGGTGCACTGGTGAAACGCAATCAAGGTGAACATCAAGAGGTTCTTTATCTTCAACGGTGTTCGGAGGGTGAGAGAGAGACAGAGGGAAATGTCCCAACTCTGGAAAAGAATGCAGAATCTGCTCCTGCTGCAGTCAAGGGGGGGTCAAGGTCAAGGAGATTTCTCCAAGAGGTGAAGAGCAAGCAGGCCTCGCTCTTTGCCACAGAGACCTCCAGGATCATCTTCCGGTCTAGAGTCCGCTCCGTTGAGCAGGATGAGATGTGCTCGCATTTCTTCTTCAGAGAGAGCTCTGTGATCAGCAGCCTGAAGGAAGAGGACGGCTCGGTAACATCTTCGCAGTCTGACATACTAAGGATTAGCAAATTCTTTTATGCTGGGCTGTACGATGTGAATACCATGGACAATACGGCCTCCCAGTCCTTCCTGTCATCTATCATGGAGGTCTTAGATGACAGCATGTGGGAGAGTCTGGACAAACCGCTAACTCTGGATGAGCTGACAAAGACTGTCGGGTCCTTGAGTCGAGTAAAACTTCCAGAAGCGACAGCTTACCAGTTGAGTTGTATTCGGCTCAGTAGGACTGGATTGGCCCAGGCCTGCTGGAAGTATATGAGATTATGCTTCTGACTGGCAGCATGTCTGACTCCATGAGGAAAAGCATCATCACCCTCATCTACAAGCGGAAGGGGGAAGAGGGTGGAAATCAGAAATTGGCGGCCCATCTCACTGCTTAATGTAGACTACAAGATTCTGTCCAAAGTCATCGCCAGTCGGGTCAAGTCTGCTCTGGAGTTGGCGATTCACCCTGACCAGAACTGTACTGTACCCGGCAGCAAGATCTCTGATAGTCTCGCTCTACTCAGGGATACGGTCATCTATGTACGGGACAGTGGGGTGGACACCTGCTTCATCAGCTTGGATCAGGAGAAGGCTTTTGACAGGATATCACACACATACATGATGGACGTGCTCTCCAAAATGGGGTTTGGGGAGGGAATCTGTAATTGGATCAAACTGCTCTACACAAACATCAGTAGTGCAGTCTCAATCAATGGGTGGGAATCAGAAAGTTTCCCGATCAAATCTGGAGTCAGACAGGGTTGTCCTCTCTCCCCAGTCTTGTTTGTTTGCTGTATCAAACCCTTTGCTGAGTCCATTAGGAAGGATTGCGGGCATTAGAGGAGTGACAATCCCAGGCAGAGAAGGCACTCAGGTCAAAGCCTCCCTGTGCATGGACGACGTCACCATCTTCTGCTTGGATCTGCTGTCTGTTCGCAGACTGATGAGCATCTGCGACCAGTTCGTAGGGGCCTTGAGAGCCAAAATAAATTGCGGCAAGAGCGAGGCCATGTTAAACATAGAAACATAGAAAAATAGGAGCAGGAGTAGGCCATTCAGCCCTTCGAGCCTGCACTGTCATTCAATACGATCATTGCTGATTGTCCAAACCCGGTACCCTGTTCCCGCTTTCTCCCCGTATCCCTTGATCCCTTTAGCTCCAAGAACTATATCTCACTCTTTCTTGAATATATTTAATGATTTGGCCTCAACTGCTTTCTGTGGTAGAGAATTCCACAGGTTCACCAATTTCTGGGTGAAGAAATCCATCCTCATCTCAGTCCTAAATGGCTTACCCCTTATCCTTAGACTGTGACCCCTGGTCTTGCCTCCCCCGCCATCGGGAACATCCTTCCAGCATCTAGTTTGTCCAATCCTGTTAGAATTTTGTAGGGTTCTATGAGATCACCTCTCATTCTTCTAAACTCTAGCGAATACAAGCCTAATCAACCCAATCTCTCTTCATACTTCAATCCTACCATCCCAGGAATCAGTGTGATGAATCTTCACTGAACTCCCTCCATAGCAAGAACATCCTTCCTCAGATAAGATGACCAAAACTGCACACAATACTCCAGATGTGGTCTCACCAAGGCCTTGCATAATTGCAGCAAGACATCCTTGCTCCTGTACTCGAATCCTCTCGCTATGAAGGCCAACATACCATTTGCCTTCTTAACTGCCCGCTGCACCTGCATGCTTACTTTCAGCGACTGGCGCACAAGGACACCCAGGTCTCGCTGCACCTCCCCCTTTCCCAATCTATTACCATTCAGATAATAATCTGCCTTTCTGTTTTTGCAACCAAAGTAGATAACCCCACATTTATCCACATTATACTGCATCTGCCATGTATTTGCCCATTCACTCAACCTGTCCAAATCACACTGGAGCTTCTCTGCATCCTCCTCACAGCTCACACTCCCACCCAGCTTTGTGTCATCTGCAAACTTGGATATATTACATTTAATTCCCTCATCTATATCAGTAATATATATTGTGAATAGCTGGGGTCCTAGCACTGATCCCTGCGGTACCCCACTAGTCACTGCCTGCCACTCGGAAAAAGACCCGTTTATTCCTAGTTTTTGTTTCCTGCCTGCCATCCAGTTCTCTATCCATGTCAGTACGTTACCCTCAATTCCATGTGTTTTAATTTTGCATGCTAATCTCTTATGTGGCTGGAGGTGAGAAGGGCCCTCCCCGTCAGATCCTTCCTGCACGCTCGGAATCTCACCGCTTCAGCACGCTGCCCTCGAGGTGGCTGTGGTGGGGAAGAGACTGTTGCCCACCTCCTTCTGGAATATGCCTTTGCACAGCAGATGTGGAAAGAGATGCAGTGGTTTTTGTCGAGGTTCATCCCAAGCAGCTCTGTAACACAGGAGTCTGTGCTCTACAGGTTGTTCCCAGGGACACACACCGAGATAAACATGAACAGCTGCTGGAGGACCATCAATTCAGTGAAACACGCTCTCTGGTCTGCCCGAAACTTGCTGGTCTTCCAGTGAAAAGAGTTGTCCATGACCGAGTGTTGCAGACTGGCACATTCCAAGGTCCAGGACTATGTGCTGGGGACGCACTAAAGCTTGGGGCAGCTGCCGCAAAGGCTCAATGGGGAAAGACCACTGTGTAAGGTCCTCCTGCCATAGTGAACTGAGGGGCTGGATCCATGGGAAACCCCTCGGGCTGTATACACCAAATGTTGCTATAAAATGTACATTGTATCTGACTGGAATGGCAGGGTTGTGAGGCAACTCACTCCTGTATTAAAGAAAACTGCTTTGCACTTTCTGGAATATCAACATGGTGCTGTTTTGAAATGTAATGTATTTTTAACAATTTTTATGAATAAAGTATATTTTTGGGAAAAAAAGTCCCGACCCCGCACAACGTGGGTAACAGTCACCCGGCAGTGATTATTTCTGCATTGGCCAATTATATGCCCAGATGGTGTGCCCACTATCCTTAACAGACTCTCAAAGCTGCAAGGACAATAGGAGGCCCTCCAGCATGGAAGGGTCTGCAGCCTCCATCTTGAGCTGCCTTCTCAGCAACTTTTAACACTTTGAAATTTTAAAAAATGGCTGCAGCAGCTGCATCACCATTGTGGAGAGGGAGCCTTCCCACAGGATAGCCTGTGACCGCAGCTATAGCCAGGTAGGCGGAGAGGGCCTCAAAGCCTGCCTGGATTGCTGGCTCCTCTAGTCTGCCGCTGGGAGGCTGCCTCCAGGCAACTGGCCTGTTCCCAACACTGCGGGGGGCCCACAGCCAAGTGGAAAATTCCAGTCGGCCTAGTTGTGTTTTCTTCTCCTTAGTGTTGACTGTACACAATTACCAAGCGTACATAAGGGATCGGTTAACACATAACGTAGGTTCTTTATTGATGACTATGCTATATTTGGACAACTAAGAGTAATTTTACATTGATCTGGTCTGAACAACTATTGTCTACAGACACACACCGAGTAGAAGTCACGTGGGTACCTTACATAATTTCCTTTACACTGTTGTACATTGAAAACATAATCACACCTTCTTAAAGGTATACCACAACAGGCCTCTGATAATTGGCCTTAATTGGCCTGTCACCTACCTTAATTAGCTACCCATCACTTGCGGGAGGATAGCTCTTCAGGCCCTGATCCCGACTCTAGGAAAATGACCCAGGGCGGGATGGTGCCAGAAAACTAGTACACCGGCCAGCAGGCGCAATTTTGGAGCAAGGGAGGTTTCCACAGTATCCTGGCCAATACTTATCCCTCAACCGAAGTCACAAAAAACAGATTATCTAGTCATTATCATGTTACCTATGGGAGCTGGCTGTGTGCAAATTGGCTGCGGCGTTTCCTACATTACAACAGTGACTACACTTCCAATGTACCTTATTGGTTGTAAAGCGCCGTAGGATGTCCTGAAGTTGTGAAATGCACTATATAAATAAGAATTTTTCTTTCTTTATTCCCTTGGACCATTAGTCAAGAAACTGGTGAGCCTCAACTGCTGATTTTCCATCCATCATTTCCAATGGATGGAAAATCAAGAATTAAGGTCCAGGATTTCCCAAGCAGTATTCCCGACGAGTACTGCTCCTCATTGGGAGTGTCTAATCACGGAATCAGTCCTACCAGAAACCTGGATACATGCTCCCAGTGATTTTATGTTCATTCATTTTAATAGACAGGAAAAGGGGAGTAAAGGGAAGAGCACAGCTAAACTCACAATATGCGCTCCTGACAGACAATGCTCCATGCCAGAAGTGAGTATTTGTAAAATGACCCCTTCTGTCTGCATGTGCACTTATGTAAAGTTCAAGCTGAGGATTGGAACATGTTCCACTTTACATCTTGTGACAGCAGCACGCACTGCCAGATTTGTTAGAGGACAGCCATTAAGATTGTAACGCTCACTCTACATCCTCCTCAAAAAGCAACTAAATCCCAACTCTGGGACATCTATCATTTGTGTCATTAACATTCCAATTCTTGAGTTACTTGTTCTATCAGCCTTTTTGAATCAAGTACCAATTGTGCCAAATTTGATGTATTTTGCAATTATGAAATCATATCTTCTGGGAACTAGAGTGAAACTGCCCAAACTCACTCCACTTCGGATCATTAACAGCTGCTAGAGAGATGGGAAACTCTCATTCCATCATCTGGGCTGGATTCAAGCCCAGGTCCCACAGCAAAAAGAAAAGTGAATGCTATCAGATGTAACCATTCACACGCCTTACCTCTAGCTCATTGTTGTACTATTCAGTTTTCTCAAAATTGAATGTTTTAACTATAAAAACAGGAAGGTAGATTTTAACTACCTGACAACTGACTGGCAGAGCAAAGCGCTGGCTGCTCGATAGTGCCAGTGAGAGGCCTAGTCTGTTCTGAGGGCAAGGCCTCAATGAAACATATGCAGTGAGCTGCAGGTGCCAAAGGAGTATCCCAATGCACCTCACTGGATCTGAGCTGGTGCAATATCGGATCAGCTAAAAATAATTTAAACACTTATCTTTTTGGCCCTCTCCTGCTGCACCCCCATGCTTGATTGAGTGGATGCGCCACACAATAGGCAGTTAAATGGCTTCAGGCTCTTTTTAAATCATAGGACCTCATTCTGCACAGATTAATGAGGCTTCTGCCTGATTCAGGCAGGCGTCTCAGCCACCCTTATGGAGCAGGAACTGGGCAGTAAGTCTACCATCTCCATTCTAAAACTGCTGCTGTCCTGTTTCAGTCAGGGGGGAAGGAGCTAAAATATCCCCCAGTGGGTAGTGAGCACCAGATTGAAATATTTATGGTTACGTGTGTTATTCTCCTTATTCCATAGCCAATAGAAAGTCAGCTGATAACTGATCTGTGTAATTTTGTTAGAAATGTCACATTTGCCCATTTAGGTAGATGTAAAATATCCAATGGCACTACTTGAAGACAAGCAGTGAGTTCTCCTGATGGCCAACAGTCATCCCTTAACAAACAGATTAACTGGACATCCATCTTATTTGCTAGTTGTGGGACCTTGCTGTACACAAAATTGCCTTCCATGTTGGTCTAGAAAACAAGAGTGATGGCGCTTCAAGAACAATTTATTGACTGTCAGGCATTCTAGGACACCCTGGGGACATGAATTATGCTATAAAAATGCAAGCTTTTCCTTCTTTATCATTTGTTATCTTCAAAAAGATGTGGATGCAGTCAAGCGAATACAGAGAAGGATGACTAGGACTAAACACTCTGGACCAACAAGACTAAATCTGTTTTCACTGGAAAAGATTATAAACCAATATAACACAAGTCTTTAAAATGATGAAAGGAATGGATGATATAGATATAAGTAAGTCTCTCAACTTCAATTGAGTTTACAAGATTAGGTGACATAAATTCAAGAGAAACAAATCTCATATTACGCTGGAAATTTAGAGAACTATTTTACTTCATGTGTGGAATGGACTTCCATCTGAGTCAGTCAATGTTAATTCAATGAGCTCCTTTTTAAATGGCATTGGATGACTATCTGGCAGGAAGTGGTATTTAAAGATATAGGATCGGGTGATTCAATAATTATGGAGTACCGTTGAGTGTTACTCAGTACTTGACAAGAATATGTGCAGGAAGCTCATTGATTTGCCTTTCTGAAAATTTTAGCTGATATAAATTGCTTGCTTAGCAATTTTGGATTGAGTTAGTTGAAGACCACAAAAGTATAGCACCACATTAAAGTGTCACTTTAGATTATGTGCTCATATCCTGAAGTGGGGCTTGAACCTACAATCATTCTAACTCAGAGGTGAGAGTGCTACCACTGAGTTAAGCACCAAGGCTGACCACATCAGACAAGCTCATTAATAAATTTGGTATGTACGAACCTATGAGAAAGGAGAGGAACAAACCAGCAGTTACATTGAACCTGTCCTGTCCCAACATAATGCAACCTAAATGCAGCATCAACACCAACCAGTGATCCTCCCACAATCCCCACACTAAGGCCCTATGTAATCTGGAATGTGAAAAAACTTTGGGCCAATTTTATAGAGTTAAATGCTACAGTTCTATAATCCTACCCTAATAACTAAGGGCCAAAAATCTCTCTCTCATCTGAATTCACTAACCTTCTGTCCTCCCTACCCCTACCCTCTCTCTATATAAAATTTTCTAATCATATTTACAGCCATCCCTTCAACCACAGTCTCTCTAGTCCCATGGCTTCTATCACAGACAAAGCTAACTCTGACCAGTTCCTTATGTTCTTCACCAGCCACATTTCCCAACTTCCTTCCAAGTCCACTTCCTCGGTTTCCATTGCTATAAAAATCTTTTTCCAAGTTACTTACAACTGCAGTTTATAAATCTCATTTGCTTAGCCTTTCCATTCACCACAATACCTCTGCCGCTGTTGATCACCTGTGCCCACCCTACAAAACCTTTACTCTCTCCCATCCTGGTCGATCGCCTGGTATAGCCCCTATCCTCAATCCCTCAAGTTCAAGGGATGCAGACTGGAGCATATATAGGTCACTACCAGATGTGGTGGCCACATCCACATTGAGCCAGGTCTCACTTTCCTCTATGCCAAAATGGTACAGAATCATCCTGGAGAGAAAAGTTAACCCTTGGCTTCTTTCTTCTTTGGCCTCCTTATCTCGAGAGACTTTATGGCTTCTTTACTCCACTACTAACTGTGACTTTAAACCCCTTTCCTTTGCTCTCTCCACCTTCAACAATGAGGAGCTTAGGAATTTGTCCCTGCAATTGAAACTATCAATTCAGCTGCCTCTACTTCCCCTTGTCTACCAAGCCAGCCTTTTACCTGCTCTAGCCCTGAAAACACATCTTTCTCTAATTTCTTTGCTATTATCCATCATGCAGTCTCCGAGCTCACTTTGTCCAAGAGATTCTCCTGCTGATCTCATTCCCACTAAACTGCTGACCATCCAACTGTGCATTTTGACTGTATAGCAAAGGGCATTGAAATTGACACCATTTGTCCTATTGTACCTGGAATCAACTGTATGTTAACAGGCGGTCACGGTATTCTGGTCAACCATGCTTTTCAGAAACATATTTATTGATCATCCTTCTGTCATTATTGGTTACACAGTTATTACAATTATACTGAAACACTCAGTTATTAAAATATACCCAGCACTATTAATGCCATGTTAATATGAAGTTAGACAGCATCTTCCAAACTCACCATCTCTACCTCTTAGAAGGACAAGGGCAGCAGTTGCATGGGAACACCACCACCTGCAAGTACTGCTCCAAGTCACACACCATCCTAACTTGGAACTATATCGCCATTCCTTCACTGTCACTAGGTCAAAATCCTGGAACTCCCTTCCAAGTAACACTGTGGATGTACCTACACCCCAAGGACTGCAGCGGTTCAAGAAGATGGCTCTCCACCACCTTCTCATGGTCAATTAGGGATGGGCAATAAATTCTGAGCTATAATAAAAAATATTAAATTACTTTTCAAAAAAAGTTATTTATTCAATACTTTTTATTAACATTCTGGTCTAGTACTAATTAGCAGCTGCGTCTTCAGCTGGACCCGAGGTTGTGGAATTATTTCCGTAAACCTGTCTCTTCCTTTAAGCTATTCCTTGAAACCTACCTCTTTCACGCGTCCTAATATCTCTTCATGTGGTTCATTGTCAAACGTTGTTTGATAACCCTCCTGTGAAGCACCTTGTGATGTTTTTACTATATATTATATAAATGCAAGTTGTTGTTGTTGTTGCAATGTACCATAATCTCTAGCAAAACATGGAGAGGGTATAATTTCCTCTCCTACAGGCTTCCAAAAGGCAACACTAATGAGACTGTTCAATGTCTTAAAGATAAAATGTAAATCAAGGTCATCTATTTGAATATGTACTTTTAATTTTCCTAAACTAAAAACACAATTTGCATACTTTGGCAGTGTGATCACATCTCACTCATTTATTCTTTACTGCTGTATCTTTTTAATTTTGAATAGTTATTTCACAAAACATGCAACCGGCTGTCGAAATAGCTCGTAATAATTAGGGATCTTAGAGCATGTTACTGACCTATTTTCCAATAGCTAATTTGCTTTAACTGCTACCTCAGTACATAATGTCCCCAATTATGCAAGTCTCGTTATAGCAGTAATAAATTATAGTTGGGCTGGCTGCTACATTTCAAGTATTCATATATCTAAAATTATATAATAAGATACAGAATGGATACTACATCCAGCTTTAAAGTAAATGGTCAGTTTTGTATATTTTGTAATGCTAGTTTTGACAAACTATAAAGATGTGGGCTTCTATTTGGTCATCAGATGTAATATTCAAACATTTTGTTCTATTAAACAGTCACTCCAGATTCTAGCTTTTTCCAGAGTACTTCTTCAAACTGATGGAAGAAATCAGTGAAAGGCCAAGGGTTATCTGAACGCTGTGCTGAACCAGAGGGATTATTCAAGAATGATATCAGCAGTTGGGTTAAAAAGGAAAATCATGTTCCAGAAGATCTTAACTGGTCTGTGTTTCCCCAGCTCCTACCATCTGGAAAACTGGGAAAAGGTTCAAAATGCTGGCTTTAAATTTCTTCAAAAGCTGTAAATTTAAATTGAACTAACCTCCCTCTCTATCAATTCTTTACAATTCCACCAATCATAACAGGGGCTGGAATTTAATGTGACCCAGCGGGGCTGTGGTCCAGGAAGCGGAAGCGGGTGCCCTAGGTACTCCCACTCTGTGCTCAACTGCAGCCACGATCAAGCATTAGGTATTCAATTAGTGTCCTTTGAAAAGAAAAGGAGCGTGCAGGCAGGAAAATCTGCATCAGCGGGGGTGGGGCAAGAGTTAGAAGAACGTGCTGACAGCCATTTAAAAGGGCTGCCAGCTCCTTTATTGGCTTTGAGAACGCTGCATGCTTCTCAGACTATGGTGGCAGGAGCAGGAGCTACAGTGAGGACACGTATAGGGGGGACAGGAGCTGTCCGCTGACTATAAAGGGCGACCCACCAGACCTTCACAGATATCAACCTGAAACCTTGGAGGACCAGAATCCGCTTGTGGCAATGGTAGAGAGAACTAACCGGGTGGCCCCACAGTTCACCGAGCATTGCCTGCATGTCCTCGTCCAGGCAGCTGAGACAAGGTGGGAGTTCCTCTTCCCACCAGACAGAAGAAGAAGGCCTCCCAAGATCACCAGGAAGGCCTAAATGGAGATTGCGGAGGAGGTCAGCAGGCGTGTGGTTGTGAGGAGGACATGGATCCAGTGCCGCAAGCTGGTCAACGACCTTCTCCGCTCTGCCAGGGTGAGTGGCATATCTCAGTCCTCGTTGTTTTGTACTCAGATGGGTGGGTGTCCAGGTGTTGATGCTGCAAAGTGGAAGCCCTCCATCTGGAGTGAATAGCTGCAGCTCTGTCATGGGGCATATTCTGGGTACATCTGACCCGCACAAGGGACCAGAGTGTGCCAACCGTACACCTGAATAGCAATGGTCCCAGAGGCAACATGCAGCAAGAGGGATGAGTGGGTGCTCCTTCAAGTCAAGTAACTGAAATGATTGTCATGTGTCTCCGCAGGAGAAGTGGGCCCAGAATGCCCGTGAGAGGGCATGAATTGGTGGTGGAGTGCCAATCATTGCCATTCTCACTGCTGTGGAGGAGGAGGCATTGCTACTTGCTGGTGAGGACGGAGACTAGTCAGTTGCTGATGGTGAGGCCGGAGCACCTGGCAAGGGGGGTGAGTTCCCCAGAGTGTGGGCATGGGGTGAGGGGGAGGGGGAGGGGGGGTCGGGTGATTCAAGGAGTGAAGGAATGAAAGTTGTCTGCACATTCAAACTCACAGACATGTGGCCAGATTGCAGTCTAAGACATGCCCTTCAGGCCGGAATGTCGCGCAGACCAGATCATTCTGTTTCCTACTGCAAGTGAATCACAGCTGCTGCCAGGCGACGTATCTGAGGGGACATTTGACCACCTCTGAGGAGGAGGAGGGGATCTCAGAGGGTACAGCGTCACATCCTTTCCCCACACCAACACCAGCTCAGATACAGTCACCTCAGTTGGGCTAATAGCGCATTCAGATTTTTGGTCACTACCTGGTACTAGCACCGCATAAGTGCTGGACCAGCTACCAGAGGCAGTTTCGGCTGATGTCTCTGACACTCAGAGGACTGTGGGAGGCCGGGCCAGTGCTGAGCCCCATGCTGATGGTGCGGTCATCCATTCGGCAGCAGATGCTGCAGCGTGAGGTGCGTGGTGATCAGGCGGAGTTACCAGAGACAATGCGTGCTCTGGCTCGGACTTTAGAGGTTTCCTTCCAGGCCATGGGTTCCACACAGTCCCTGTCATCTGAGAAAGTGGCTTCCTCCGTTGACAGAATGGTGACTAGTCTGGAGAGCCAGCTCCAACAGCCCACCCAGTGCCTGCCGGAGATATGCGGAGACCTGCACACCATCGCAGTGTCAGTGAGCTCCATGTATCAGTGGCAATGTGAGAGAGGGATGAGGCACCTGGGGTCTCCTCCAGATGGTCATTCCTCTCAGGTCAGTAGGGAGTCCCAAATGAACCTTGTGAGGGCACAAGAGCAGCAGCAGTCTGCATCTGGGGGCTCCTCTCAGGGTGCTTCTGATGCGGACAGCGAACCCTTGGCCCCTCTGCCAGTGACATCAGCACCTCAGAATGCCAGGATGACAGAGGGTGGTCCTGAAACTGCTCAGAGTCTTCTCAACATGCCAGGGCCCTCAAGGCCTCGGGCAGCCAGAGGACGCCCACCAAGGTCATCCCAAGCCACGGGGCAGCCTGATCAGCCACTGCCTCTGCCATAGCTGGCGGCGAAGGGGAATTGACATGCATGAGCATTTGGAAACGATTTAAGAAATCGTTATAACTGCACTTTGATTTCACTGGTGTGATTTTGAACCATGTTAATTTTGTGCAACTTTCTGCAAACGTTTGCTTATTTATGTCTCAAGTAACTGATGATGTATGAGGCGACCTTTTTCTTCTGCATGTGATGGAGACTTGGGGGAGGTGCACCAGTGGGCCATCGTATGTTAGAGGAAAAGGTGGACCAAATCAGCTGCGATTAGTTCTTGCAGGTGAGTGCTTTTGGGGTTCCAGCAGATGTGAATGCCTGAAGTTAGATTGACATGTCAGTTGCTGGCAGACTGCATGACTTATGAACCTCAGGTCAGGAGAAATGCCTGAGTATTAGACCTCCCAACTCTCCCTTGCACCCAACTACTGCAAACCTCCAACTCCTTCCCCAGGACATCCAGGTGGCTGTGCCCCCTCCTCCTCCTCAAACCCTTCACCCTCCTAGTCTCAGGATGCCTCGTGCTGAACAATTTCCTCAGCATCAAGGGCCTCCCCCCTCTTCAGTGCCAGGTTATGTAAGGCGCAGCAGACAATAGCAATGCGAGATACCCTTACTGGTGACTACTGAAGGGCACCGCCTGAGCAGTCCAGGCACCTAAATCTCATCTTCAGAAGACCTATGGTCTGTTCAATGGTGACTCTGGTCATCACATGGCTCGTTTGTACCGTTCCTCTGCCTCATTCCGTGTCTTCCTCATCGATGTCATCAGCCATCTCTTCAGGGGGTAACCCTTGTCACCACTCAGTGGGCTTGAAAAGCGTTGGCACCTGGGAGATCCAGCGAATGAATGCGTCGTGACTGCTTCCTGGATAATGAGCACACACCTGAAATATACTTTTACCATGGTCACAGACACATTGCACATTCATCGAGTGAAATCTCTTTCGATTAATGAAGGCTCCTAGCTGGCCTGCAGGAGCTCTGCGGCCACATGTGTGCAGTCAATCACTCCTTGGACCATGGGGAACCCAGCAATGGCGCTGAAGCCTCTGGCTCTCTGGGCCTGATTGGCCGCATCAGTCTTGAACTTGATGAACTGGTTGGCCCGCCTGAATACGGCATCAGTTACCACCTTTACGCAGTGCTGCGCTGATGATTGTGAGATTCCGCACATGTTTCCTGTGGAAGCCTGGAATGAGCCTGATGCATAGAAGTTCAGAGCGACTGTGACCTTTAGAGCTACTGGTATTGGACGGCCACCCACGTAGTTGGAGCTGACCTCCAATGCTATCATCTCACACAGAGATGTCACAGTCGCTCGGGACAGGTGCAGTCTTCTATGGTACTGGTGCTCTGACATCTGCAGGTAGCTCAGCTGCTGCCGGTACACCCTGGCTACTGGGTAGGCTCGTCTCCTCACAGGTCTTTGCTCCCAGTGCATTCTTTGGCCTTCTGCCCCTCCCCCATTACCATCCTGCAGTTGGCTAGCAGGTCGCTGACTTCCCCGGCCACTTGGCCGCCTCCTAGTACTGTTCCCTTCCTTGCTGGAGAACCCTGCTCCAGAGTGGACAATGCCCATGGCAGCAGCTTCGCAAAGATGTACTGGGGACAGCTTTTTGCTGTCTGCTGCAAGGACAGGCACTCGCAACCCCCCTCCCCTACCTGGGATAAATCACAGAAGCTGTGGCCCTACCAGGAGAATTACTCATTCAAGTGAGCCCTGCTGAGCCAGTAACATCAGCCCCGACCTTGGAATTTGGTGCTAAATAAAACGCACAAGACAGAAACATTCTAGTACCTCCAACTCCTTCAGTGAGAGAGCGTTGTTTTTAATTCATTCATGGGATGTGAGTGTCGCTAGCTAGGCCAGCATTTATTATCCATCCCTAATTGCCCTTGAGAAGGTGGTGGTGAGCTGCCTTCTTGAACCGCTGCAGTCCATATGAGGTAGGTACACCCACAGTGCTGTTAGGAAGGGAGTTCCAGCATTTAGACCCAGCGACAGTGAAGGAGTGGCGATATAGTTCCAAGTCAGGAAGGTGTGTTTAGAGCTGCCGGGTCTGTGACGCACCACCACACGTGACCCGTGCGCAGAATGTAAAATGGCATGGGGAACGTAAAATGGTCGTTAATTGGCTTTATCATCACTTCAGTTTTCCTTAAGTCAGACGGCAAGCGGCGTCCCCATCTCGCCTGCCGTCCAACGAAGGTAAAATGGTAACCTGCCGTCATGATGTCGGGACCCCGTTCCGACATCATTGCCCACCATTTCTCACTGCAGCCGCCTCTGAGGACGCCCGATTTGAGAAGGTAAAATTCCGGCCAGGTTTTGATTAGCTCAGCCTGATGAATATTTCATTAATTTATTGCTTTTCTCTTAACTGGCATTGCAGGTAACATTAGTCCCAAAAGAAAAAAAAAGAGCTTAACACAGTAGATTGCGTTATCCACTTTCAAATACAATCCAATACAATTTTATACTGACTGGTTTTGATTTTCTAGCTGTGCTGTCAGATGCTCACTCTGGATAATAATATGGCAGGGGCATTATAGTGTACTGCACATGCCTTTCATTTTCTGTACCATATTCGAAGCCATTGGCTAGTACAATCAATAGTTGTACTGAACTATTGCTAAACAGATAGTCTTTGCTGGATTGATTAAGGAATACATTTTTAACTTCACAACCTAGGTGGCAATTTGAAATCAATGGAATGAAAATCAGGTGGGTTTTATACAGATTACCACCCAGGCAGTGAAGATAAAAATCTATATCGAATTATAGCAAATGTGTATGTTTTCATTTGATTGGGAACGTCTGTGAGTTAGGCAATGATGGAAAGAGCTGTTAACGCATAAAGCTGGCTGACAAATAATTCAGCTGCACTCATTTCCATAACGGACTAAACAGCATGGAATTACAAAACACTGAATGGATCAGCAGATGATAGAATGTAAAAGGTGTAATATAGTGCCATACCTAAGAGCAAATACACACTTGTAAGTTCAGTTGATATGGATATTTATTTTATAATTGCTGTCATTCAATCCAAGTTCACAACAGCTGATGTGCTCGCCATACTGCAAATATGTGTCTTTTGTCACTTTCCATTGAATTATTACAAATCGGAGGGAAGTGTCAGATACCTTTCACAAACATTTGAAATAAATAGACAGGTGCAGAGAATAATCATCCGCTGAGTGCACTTCAGTAGAGAAGCTGAGGTACATGCAAAGTGCTTCTATCCCTAATTCTTTTGTGATTGTCATTCAACAGAGATAACATTATGTGATGAATAATAATGTAACAGAAGAGTTCATAATGTTTTAGAAACCCAGATCAGAAAGGGTATTTTAACGGAAATAGAAATTTGGCCTTGTCATGCTTATTGTGTTTACTCAGTAAATCTCACGACAGAAGCTATAGAAAATCTGGACAGAGTTTACTTCCAGTTTTAAAGTACTTTCCTTCTAGCTACTGGCAAGTTTAACAATTCTAAAATACATTAGTTGGTCTCCTGCAGCATTGCTTATGATTGCTCATATGAATCACTGGGGTGGATTCTCATCTTTGTGACCTGGGTGCTAATCCAGAGGAATGGATCGTGCACCTTTTTTTGAACCCGCCTGATTTCAATTCCATTTGAAATTAATGGGTTGAAAATGAAGTTGGTGCTATTAGGACATATGATCCACTCCATCAGATTACTGCCCCAATAGTGAAGGCAAAAGGTCTACCATACTGTATAATAAGGAGGCAAAATGCACAATGCACACTGCTGCTAAAATGCATCTATCTGTAAGTTTTTTTTAAAGACTACAAGATGCAATTCCTGCACCATCTTCAGGTCAATTAGAGGCTGGCTGAATGTTTTGTTGATCCTTAGGTAAGTTAGAAATCAGACTAGCTTTCTTTTTTTTTATTTTCTTTTTCACAGGTTGACCTTAAATCAATTTGGAAAGGACTTTCTGTCAGCGAGAAAATTTTCTCTGTGTTTTGGAACTTATGAGCTTTTTCCATAATATAAATTATGCTTATGTTGAAGTGTGACATCTGAATTGTGATGGCATTATCACAAAAGTTTAGTCTAACATAAAAATAATGTATTGGGCAAGTTTCAGCAGGAGGTTCTTTCATGCATCTGCCGTTTTTACAGGGACCCTCTAGTTCTTCGTCAAAGTTGTGATGAAAGAGCAGAAGAACCCCCACCAAAATTCATCCCCAAATGATCTTGTATTTAGGCTAACATGTCCCATTAAGCTCCCTGATAAGAAATTTTCCTGGAATTTCCATGGAGGTTCTCCCGAGCATCCACCATAGCTTCAGGGGAAGATCAGCAGAAACCCTGGGAAAACGGTGCAAGTGGGCTTTTTGCCAACCTTCTGCCAAAGTTAACGGTGTTCGATTGGGAGAACTCATGGAAATTCTTATCTCATTTTTGCTTTTATCATACTCAATGGACTATCTGTCATCTTCTGCTCCCAGGCCATCTGACCAGTTCCAAAGTTTAAACCGTCTCATTGTATATTCTATCCCTTAAACCTTTGCCAAATAAAACTATCATGCTCTCTCTTGAATTTGCCAAGTTTCCTGTATTACTGAAGTGACATTGTTATAAGAAATAATCTAGCCTCCAGAAAACACTCCTATAAAACAGACCACCAAGGGAAGACCTCCCTTGCAGCCAGATGCCTTGGGCCACCAAGGAGAGCCCACCCAAGACAAGCATCCCTTGGAAGCAGGCCAGAAAAGGACAGCAAGTCTCAAAAGGGTAATATGCTTTGCTGACTTAAGATCAGCAGTAAATTGAATTGAGAAATCGATGAGCTACTTTGTTTTTTTCTCTTGTGCTGTAAACCTTGCTTAGTTACTAGATGTCAGATAGTTAGCGAGTCGCCAGCTGAAAACAGAACAGAGGTCAAGTTCACAACAGATCAAGAGCAAGCTTAAAGTCAGAGTTGAATTCACATCTAGGCCCAAGTCCAGAATAGGTGCCACTCTTAAATCAGAAGCCAGAATCACTCTTAAGCCCTGGACAAAGATCAAGATTGCAACCCTGGCAAAGAACTAGACAAAGGCGCGAGATCTATAAATTTCATTGCGAACACAAAGAAACAAGATTGATTTTTGTAAGTAACAATATTACTTTCACCATTTAATCTTTTGCTCTATCTGAATCGGGAGAAAACTTTAAACCACTGAACGATTAAGAGTGCAGTTATCCAATCACTTTTGCATTAATGTTTGTTTGTCTCAGGTGCGCATAAGTGCTAGCATAGTAGTAAAACTCATAACTCAGGTTCCAATCTGACTCCATGCATTAAATTGACTGAATACATTAAAGCCAGGTGTTGTGCCACATCACTTTAAATTCAAACTGGGTGCTATGTACCTCCAATCTGGTGTCAATCCATATTTTCAAAAGGCCCACTTGCATACCATATTAGATTAATTCTTAATTGTCTTGTATTAGGAAAACTGGACTGTATCCACTATGGCCTCCTAGCACTAAACATTAGCTGGCAGGTATGCAGAGCTCTGTGCTTAGCTTCTGAACAGGTATGCTCAAAGATCTTTTGTGTTTAGCTTTAGTATGACCTGCAGCAATGTGCAGTTGGCAGAATATCTCAAGTCTGTTGGCTGCAGCACACCGCTGTGATGCAAGAGACTGTCTAGAACTTGTTGAGACATCTGAACCTCTTATTGAGCTTCGATGTTGAATCAACATCCTGGTGGTCTCATGGCATTGATTACACCTGTGTGGTGGGGTTACAGAGGCTTGTCATTAGCCATGTATGTATCTTTTGTTCCCCAGCAGCCATCTTGTCATGTGATGGAAGGTCAAATGTTGGGACGGGTCCCTGAGTCGCACAGGTTCATGACAGCTGCCTGGGTACCTTGCACAAAATGAATGATCCTGTTTCTGTGATCAGAGACTAGCTGGAAATGAATGGAGCAGTAGCCCATCCTATTTGTGGATGGGATTGGTTGGTGTTCTGGTGCCCTGAACACAAAGGAAGCCTGCCACTGTTGCAAACCCTCAAACTCTCTCATGTTGACAGCTGAGGTCAATGCTGAGGTCAATGCTGATGAACAGGGAGTTGGTGACCTGTTTAATGTGTGTACTCCAGACTGGGAGATATTCCCTTGAGCAGACTGGAAGGACCCAGAGCTTCGGTGACTTTGAGAGCCGCTGACAAAGCGTTGCCCACTGAACCAGCAGGTCCTGTTGCAGGAGACTGCAAAGGTCTGCAACAGACTGCCTGGAAAAATGCAGGTTCCTGATGCACTGCTCTTCAGATAGATCCAAGAAAGTGACCCTTGGCCTGTACACACAATGTGCTGAGTATGGCCTCTTACTTGCAGTCTTTCAATAGGCCCAATGGCTGCTCATTTTAGTTGTTGAAGCTACTGCTGCTGCTACTCCTCCTCTTCCTCCAACTGTTCCTCCATCCAAAAGGAATGGACAATACAGCACCAAGGATAATCAGATCAAGCTTACTGAGTGTAAGTAAGGCAAAAAATTGTGAGAAAGCAGTGGTCTGTAAGCTAGAAACTTTCCTGGCAATCCAAAGGGCACAGAATGTGAACATATCCAAACATCCACGCACCTGCAGGTGAATTGCCCCTTTTAATATTGCTTCAGTGGCTCTGCGAGATCAATTCTAATAGGATTTACTGGAATGTTGGGCACTTGCCAGGACTTCTATGATTTTGGGTTAAAAGGACCTGAATTGCATGTATTAATGAGGACAACCCCTGCTTCTGGCAGGGCCCTCGGTGAGTAAAAATATTGTGTGGTTAAAATGGCAGCCAGCGGGACGGAGCGGTAGGTACTCTGCAGTGACATTAACTTCTTGCCCACTCCATACCTATCGGCAGGCAGGGTTCAAATCAACCCTACAGTACAGCAATCCCACGCTGTAATACAAATAACATTTCATTTACCAAATGGCAGAATCGAGTGAGTATTTATTTTGGAGAAGGAAAGACAGATGGCTGGCCAGGTGGCCTAAGCACCTTACATCTGTGCAGAAAGATATTGCTGAAAACTATTCAGTAACATTATTAAATAATTACAATCATTTTGAATTGATTTGAGTGTAGATATCAACATTGCCCTCTAGAGTACAATAATATATCCTTACTGCAAATATTTAAGCTCCTTTTGTCTCCAGCATTAATTTTATGTCGACATATGGGAAAAGAAATCAGCATTGCATGAAAATTCAAGAATTTATTAAATATAATTATTCTCATAACCATTGTTAATTATGCAGCAAAACTTGCACAAGATATGGAAAATCTGAGACTTGCAGTACATTACGAAAATATTGTTGCTCTTTCCATGCCAGTGTAACAGTGATTCCTTTTTGTTGGCTGATAAATGAAAACTACCTCAAATGAAAAGCATTCTCGAATAGTTCTGTGTATTGTTATTAGTGGCAACATTTGAATATGTTTGAAAAATGCAATAATTTATTTTATTTATGCAACAGTCACCTTATTTGACTGAATGTACTTAGTACGGGTAGTTTGTGTTTATGGATCAATTAGGCAGTCATTTTCTGTTGAAAATAATGTACGTCACTGAAGATCTGGGTGGGAGCATACAGAACAGGTTATCGATATTCAGACACAGTAGGTGAAAAAGAATACATTGCAGGATTGAATCAACCTTTCAGACAATTTCAGAAACTTCTGATATTTGCCAACTAAATATCAATATATCGTGATGCCCAATATGTAGGTAATATTGCTTGAAAAGCATTCTAGGATAGTTATGCCTGTCTAAAAGTTAAATTAGTAATCAATTGCTCAGAGTTTGCATTGAGAATAATGGTGAAACTGACATAAATGTCGGTGGCCAGTTAAATGGGCAGTTAAACATGGAAATCCAGAAGTTGCTATCTGAATTGCTCTGCTCCTCCACAAGCTTTGTTACACTGGCACTTTGCCAATAGATTCAGCATTGAAATACATGTAAGGACATGACATTTCTGTATTTATCACTAAACACAACAGAAAAAGTTCGGATTGGTGCAATCAGTCGTAAGTAAATTTTTAATGGCATGATAAATTAATTACTGCCAAAAACCTCTCTGGCCCTGAAAATTTAATTTCAGAATGGATTCTCATTCCTTCAGAATTTAATTAATATAGCATACTTTAAAAAAGTTATTTTAAACTTTTTTGTCTCTTTTATTGCTCCCTCTTAATCCCATGATTCTTTCCCTCTCAATTTCATTTCTTAAATCCAATAACATCAATGCCTGTAAAGATATACTTGGATTTTCTGTCAGGAAACATCAGAACTGCTTTGATAAAAATGATCAGGATATCAACGAACTGATTGATCGCAAGCGGCAAGATTTTCGGTGCCTGGCAGAATAACCCAACTCAAAGCAAAACAAACTGGCATACCAACAAGCAAAGGCAGAGGTACAAAGGAGCAGCCGCAACATGAAGAACAGGTGGTGGGCAGAAAAGTCAAAGGAAATTCAGCATCTCACTGCCATGAATGATATCAGTGGCTTCTTCACTGCCACATAAAACATTTATGGCCCAAGTACTCAAGGACCAGCTCCTAAGGATGGGGAGATCTGATCAAGGAAAGGGAAGTTGTCATCGCCCATTGGAAGGAGCATTTTGAAATGTGGATCCATTACAGGCAGAGTCAGGAGAATTTATAATGGGGAATAGAGAAATGGCAGAGAAGCTAAATGGTTACTTTGTGTCTGTCTTCACTGAGGAAGATACAAGAAATCTCCCAGAATTAGAGATCCAAGGGATTAGAGGGAATGAGGAATTGATGGAAATTAGTATTAATAAGAAGGAGAAATTAATGGGGCTGAAGGTTGATGGCCGGAATTTTACGCCGCCCCATTGGGTCAGATGGTGGCGTGGGGGCAGCGTAAAATTGAGAGGCAGGCTCCGGGAGGCATACCCGCCCCGCTTTCGCCTCCGGACAAGTTTATGGCGTCAGGCGGAGGGTGGGAAACGACCCACCCACCCAAGGCTAATCAAGACCCTTAAGTGGCCACTTAAGGACCCTTGCCCACCTCCACGGGTAAAATACCCGTGGCAAGTGGGAGTGCTGGGGACGTGAAAGGCCGCTCAGCAATAGCTCCCAGCCTTTCCACGCCCCGGGGTGGGGGGACATGGTAGTCGGGCACAGGGTGTCCGTGTGAGGGCCGCCCCCACCTCCCAACCAACCCCTACCCCCAAACAACCACTCCAGCCTCACCAGGAAAGGACCGATCCCACTGGTGAGGCATGCCACTACTTACCATCCCCCCTCAATCCATGGCATCAGCTGGGCTGCATTCCCAGCAGTGGCCACCACACCCAGTGGCGCTGCTGGGACTAAGAGCTGCCAGTCTGCTGATTGGCCGGCAGCTCACTGAGGCGGGACCTCTTCCCTCAAGTGGGTGGAAGTCCTGCCTCGGGACCATTAAAGCCTGGGGACCCGCAAAATGCGGGATGGATCCCTGGGCTAGGCGGAAGCGGGTTCACCACCAACTTTCACGTTAGAGTCCGGCTCCCACCCATCCACAGTAAAATTACGGCCGATAAGTCCCCAGAACCTGATATTCTACATCCCAGAGTATTGAAAGAGGTAGCTATGGAGATAGTCGATGCATTGGTGATCATCTTCCAAAATTCTACAGATTCTGGAGCGGTTCCTGCAGATTGGAAGGTCGCAAATTTTACCCCACTGTTTAAGAAGGGAGGAAGAAAGAAAACAGGGAATTACAGGCCTGTTAGCCTAACATCAGTCATTGGGAAATGCTAGAATCTATTCTAAAGGATGTGATAAATGGACACTTGGATAATAATGATCTGATTGGGCATAGTCAACATGGATTGATGAATGGGAAATCACGTTTGACGAACCTGTTTGAGTTTTATGAGGATGCTACTAACAGAATTGATAAAGATGTGGATGTGGTATACCTGGATTTTCAGAAGGCTTTTGATAAAGTCCCCCACAGGAGATTGGTTGGCAAAATTAAAGCACATGGGATAGGAGATAATATACTGGCATGGATTAAGGATTGGTTATCAGGCAGAAAGCAGAGAATAGGAATAGATAGGTCATTCCCACGTTGGCAGTCTGTGACTAGTCGGGTACTATAGGGATCAGTGCTTGGGCCCCAGTTGTTCACAATATATATCAATGGTTTGGATGTGGGGAAGAAATGTAATATTTCCAATTCGCGGATGACACAAAACTAGGTGGGAATGTGTGTTGTGAGGAAGATACAAAGCTGTTTCAAGAGGATTTGGACAAACTTAGTGAGTGGGCAAGAACGTGGCAGATGGAATATAATGTGGAAAAATGTGAGGTTATCCACTTTGGTAGGAGGAATAGATGTGCAGGGTATTTCTTAAATAGTCAGAGATCAGAAAGTGTAGATGTACAAAGGGACCTGGGTGTCCTTGTCAATAAGTCACTGAAAACTAATATACAGGTGCAGCAAGCAATTAAGAAGGCTAATGGTATGTTAGCCTTTATCGCAAGAGGAGTTGAGTGCAGGAGTAGTGAAGTCTTGCTTCAATTGTATAGAACCTTGTTAGACCGCACCTGGAGTAATGTGTGCAGTTTTGGTCCTCTTACCTTAGGAAGGATATTATTGCCATAATGGGAGTGCAATGAAGGTTCACCAGACTTGCTCCCGGGATGGCGGGACGGTCCTATGAAAAGAGATTGAGGAAACTGAGCCTGTATTCTCGAGAGTTTCGAAGAATAAGAGGTGATCTCATAGAAACCTACAAAATACTTAAAGGGATAGACAGGGTAGATGCAGGTAAGATGTTTGCCCTGGTTGGGGAGTCTAGAACCAGGGGACACAATTTGAAAATAAGGGGGGAGCCACTTAGGACAGAGATGGGGAGAAATTTCTTTACTCAGAGGGTTGTAAATCTTTAGAATTCTCTACCTCAGAGGGCTGTGGAAGCTCAGTTATTGAGTATGTTTAAAGCAGAGATTGACAGATTTCTAAATACAAATGTCATAAGGGGATATTTAGTTTTAGTTTTTTAGATTTAGCACTGAAACAGGCCCTTCGGCCCACCGAGTCTGTGCCGACCATCAACCACCCATTTATACTAATCCGACACTAATTCCATATTCCTACCACATCCCCACCTGTCCCTATATTTCCCTACCACTACCTTTACTAGGGGCAATTGCTAATGGCCAATTTACCTATCAACCTGCAAGTCTTTGGTTTGTGGGAGGAAACCGGAGCACCCGGAGGAAACCCACGCAGACACAGGGAGAACTTGCAAATTCCACACAGGCAGTACCCAGAATTGAAACCGGGTCACTGGAGCTGTGAGGCTGCGGTGCTAACCACTGCGCCACTGTGCCGCCCAATATGAGGATATTGTGGGAAAAACGCATGGAAGTGGATGATCAGCCATGATCGCATTGAATGGCGGGGCTGAATGGCTTGCTCCTGCTCATATGTTCCTATCAAGACCTTTTCAATCAATAATCCATTGTTGACAAGAGTGTTTTCAACTCTAATCCACAACATCCAGTTAGAGATGAGCTCAGAACTCCACCAATGCCTATGGAGGTGATGAAAGGCATCCCACAAATGTAGAACAACAAAGCGGCAGGAGGTCATGGAATCCCTGCTGAAATCTTTAAGCACAGAGGAGAAGAACTAACATTACATAACTAACTAAAGGGTAGGCGGTGACGTAGTGATATTGTCACTGGACTAGTAACCCAGAGACCCAGGGTATTTCTCTGGGGACATGGGTTCGAATCCCACCACAGCAGAAGGTGGAATTTGAATTTAATTAATAAATCTGGAATTAAAAATAGTCTAATGATGGCCATGAAACCATTGTCGATTGTTGCAAAAACTCATCTGGTTCACTAATGTCCTTTAGGGAAGGAAATCTGCTGTCCTTACCTGGTCTGGCCTACATGTGACTCCAGACCCACAGCAATGTGGTTGACTCTTACATGCCCTCTGAAATGGCCTAGCAAGCCACTCAGTTGTACCTAACCGCTACAAAGTCTATAAAAGGAATGAAACCGGACGGACCACCCGGCATCGACCTAGGCACCGGAAACGACAATGGCAAACCCAGCCCTGTCAACCCTGCAAAGTCCTCCTTACTAACATCTGGGGCCTTGTGCCAAAGTTGGGAGAGTTGTCCCACAGACTAGTCAAGCAACAGCCTGACATAGTCATACCCACAGAATCATACCTTCCAGACAATGTCCCAGACACTGCCATCATCATCCCCGGGTATGTCCTGTCCCACCAGCAGGACAGACCCACCAGAGGTGGCGGGACAGTGGTATATAGTAGGGAGGGAGTTGCTCTGGGAGTCCTCAACATCGACTCTGGACCCCATGAAGTCTCATGGCATCAGGTCAAACATGGGCAAGATAACCTCCTACTGATTACCACCTACCGCCCTCCCTCAGCTGATGACTCAGTACTCCTCCATGTTGAACAGCACTTGGAGGAAGCACTGAGGGTGGCAAGGGCACAAAATGTACTCTGGGTGGGGGACTTCAATGTCCATCACCAAGAGTGGCTCGGTAGCACCACTACTGACCGAGCTGGCCGAGTCCTAAAGGACATAGCTGCTAGACTGGGTCTGCGGCAGGTGGTGGGGGAACCAACAGGAGGGAAAAACATACTTGACCTCGTCCTCACCAATCTGCCTGCTGCAAATGCTTCTGTCCATGACTTTATTGGTAGGAATGACCACCGCACAGTCCTGGTGGAGACGAAGTCCCGCCTTCACATTGAGGATACCGTCCGTCGTGTTGTGTGGCACGATCACCGTGCTAAATGAGATAGATTTCGAACAGATCTAGCAATGCAAAACTGGGCATCCATGAGGCGCTGTGGGCCATCAGCAGCAGCAGAATTGTACTCAACCACAATCTGTAACCTCATGGCCCGGCATATCCCCCACTCTACCATTACCATCAAGCCAGGGGACCAACCCTGGTTCAATGAAGAGTGCAGGAGGGCATGCCAGGAGCAGCACCAGGCAAACCTCAAAATGAGGTGTCAACCTGGTGAAGCTACAACACAGGACTATCTGCGTGCCAAACTGCGTAAGCAGCATGCGATAGACAGAGCTAAGGGATCCCATAACTAACGGATCAGATCTAAGCTCTGCAGTCCTGCCACATCCAGCCGTGAATGGTGGTGGACAATTAAACAACTAACTGGAGGAGGTGGCTCCACAAATATCCCCATCCTCAATGATGGGGGAGCCCAGCACATCAGTGCGAAACTAAGGCTGAAGCATTTGCAACAATCTTCAGCCAGAAGTGCCGAGTTGATGATCCATCTTGGCCTCCTCCTGAAGTCCCCAGCATCACACGTGCCAGACTTCAGCCAATTCGATTCACTCTACGTGATATCAAGAAACGACTGAAGGCACTGGATACTGCAAAAGCTATGGGCCCTGACAATATTCCGGCAATAGTACTGAAGACCTGTGCTCCAGAACTTGCCGCACCCCTAGCCAAGCTGTTCCAGTACAGCTACAACACTGGCATTTACCCGGCAATGTGGAAAATTGCCCAGGTATGTCCTGTACACAAAAACTAGGACAAGTCCAACGCGGCCAATTACCGCCCCATCAGCCTACTCTCAATCATCAGTAAAGTGATGGAAGGTGTCATCAACAGTGCCATCAGGGGGCACTTGCTTAGTAATAACCTGCTCAGTGACGCTCAGTTTGGGTTCCGCCAGCGCCACTCAGCTCCTGACCTCATTACAGCCTTGGTTCAAGCATGGACAAAAGAGCTGAACTCAAGAGGTGAGGTGAGAGTGACTGCCCTTGACATCAAGGCAGCATTTGACCAAGTATGGCATCAAGGAGCCCTAGCAAAAGTGAGGTCAATGGGAATCAGGAGGAAAACCCTCCGCTGGCTGGAGTCATACCTAGTGCAAAGGAAGATGGTTGTGGTTGTTGGAGGTCGATCATCTGAGCTCCATGACATCACTGCAGGAGTTCCTCAGGATAGTGTCCTGGGCCCAACCATCTTCAGCTGCTTCATCAATGACCTTCCTTCAATCATAAGGTCAGAAGTGGGGATGTTCGCTGATGATTGCACAATGCTCAGCACCATTCGTGACTCCTCAGATACCGAAGCAGTCTGTGTAGAAATGCAGCAAGACCTGGACAATATCCAGGCTTGGGCTGATAAGTGGTAAGTAACATTCGCGCCACACAAGTGCCAGGCAATGACCATCTCCAACAAGAGAGAATCTAACCACCTCCCCTTGACATTCAACAACATTACCATCACTGAATCCCCCACTATCAACATCCTAGGGGCTGCCATTGACCAATACCATGGCTACAAGAGCAGGTCAAAGGCTAGGAATCCACCTCCTGACTCCCCAAAGCCTGTCCACCATCTACATCTACATTTTTTGACTTGACAGAAGCCTTTGACTCAGTAAATCATGAGGCACTCTGGAAGATTCTGTTGAAGTATGGATGTCCTCCAAAATTCCTCACCATCCTTCGTCTGCTTCATGATGATATGCAAGCAATGATCCTTCTCAACAGATCCATTACAGACCCCTTTGAAGTTAAGACAGGAGTTGAGCAAGGTTGTGTCATTGCCCCAACTCTTTTTGTGATCTTCCATGCAGCCATGCTCTGCCTGACTAGAGACAAGCTCCATGCTGGAGTGCAGCGTATTTATCGAATGGATGGTAAACTCTTTAAACTCAGGCGACTCCAGTCAACAACTAAGACTACCCTGACTTCAGTCATTGAGCTCCAATACGCTGATGATGCTGCAGTACATATTGTGTAGGCAACAGATCTTCAGAAAATCGTCGACGTATTTACTGAGGCATATGAGAATATGGGACTTATACTCAACATTCAGAAGATCAAAGTCGTCCATCAGCAAGTTGCAAATGCACACACCCCAGCCCCATTGATTAGGATTCAATATGAGTGCCTGGAAAAAGTGGAAGTTACCTTTCACAGAAGGCTGATATTGACGAAGAAATCCAGCATTGTCTGAAATCTGCTGGTGCAGCCTTTGGCCCCCTGAGAAAGCAAGTGTTTGAAGATCACAACATCAAAACTGAAACCAAGCTCATGGTTTACCATGCGGTCATGATCCCTCCATTACAGTACGGGGCTGAAACATGGACAATGTATAGGAGGCACCTCAAAGCGCTGGAGTCATTTCATCAACGCTGCCTGCGGAAGATCCTGCATATCAATTGGGAGGACAGGCGCACCAACATCAGTGTCCTCTCACAAGCAGGCACCACAAGCATCGATACTATGATTATCCACCATCAGCTTCATTGGATTGGTCATATAGTTCGGATATCAGATAGCAGTTTCCCAAAGCAGGTCTTCTTCTCCCAGCTCAGTCAGGACAGACACACCAGTCCAGGACAAAAGAAGGGCTTCAAGGCTGAAAGCCAACATGAAGAAATGCAACATTGACATCAACTGCTGGGAGACCATCGCCCCGGACTGAACCAGATGGAGGCAGAGTCTGCGGGAAGGATCCCAGCATTTTGAGACCCGACAACGACAAAATGAAGAGAAAAAGGGAGAGCGGCGAATGGAACAAGCCATGACCCAAACTAATAATACATGAACAGACATCCCACATGGCAACAAATGCTCTATGTGCCATAAAGTCTGTAGATCCTGAATCGGCCTCATTGGCCATCTTCGGACACATGGAAGACAATCATCCTCGCCTGCGAGGGATAGCCAATAATAATTTCATTTCTGTATATGATTGAATTAAATATTCTAATTTTATACTTACTGGTTTAGACTCTACAAGGGGAAATTTTAGCATAGTGGAGTGCATGGGTTTGGATGTGAATGAGGGGGTTAAATCCAAAGAAATTGACAGCATGTTGGGAAGCCAGCTCTAACCCTCCAACTTCTGCATTTCACTCCAGCGCAGTCGGTTGTGTGTGCATAACCCCCTCCAGAGAGGCGGGTTACCAAGTAACTCATGTTAATGGCTCAATTTGAGTGATATAAACATACACTTTCAAGTTTAACATCAAGTCCATGGGTTTCAAGAGCTGCCTGAAAGTCGCCAGGGAAGGCAAGAAAGCATAGCGGCAATTAAGGGGACTGAATTAAACTCAAGGAAATACTGCAATCAATAGTCAGTACTCACAGCTGCTTTCTTACCTACCAGTGAAAAAGAGTTTGTTTCCAGTACTTTTGCTGAGAGGTTACTTTCTACACTTTGTAGATTTTCAATATCACATCAGGATGTGTAGCGCTATGTTGCCTTAGATTGGACCTCGGGCGAGGAGCAATATGACCTGTCCCAATAGCAGCAGCAGGGCAGCAGCAGCAGCTTGCTGGTTAGAGGCCTTCAGCTGAATAGCAGAGAAGGCAGCAGAAAAGAGGGGAGCTGCAGAAGGGGGAGCTGCAGAAGGGTGCTACTCGCAGGGGACACTACCCGCAAAGCATGGTCTACAGGTTGAGGCTTAGTTTCTTCACATGGATGAACAGCAGTGTCTCAGGAGGCTCAGGTTGTTACATCAGGCAGTGACAGATGTTTGCAGCCTCCAAGAAGGAGATCTGCTCCCTACTGGAACTGGTGGTCACGCGTTACCAGTGGTTGTCAAAGTCATCATTGCCTTCAACTCTTTTGCCAGGGGAGGCCACTTCACCTGAGGTCAGTTAGAATGATTGAACACCTGGGTTTGCAGCTGTGACTGACTTCCCATAGGGGCAGGACATCATTGACTGCACAAACATGGCAATCCAGGCAACCCCAGATCACTTCAGATTATCTACCAACTGCAAGGGCTTCCATTCCATCAATGTGCAACTGGTGCACAACCACAAAAAGATATTTCTGCATGAATGCACCAGATGCCCAGTCAGCTGCCGTGGCACTTTTGTCCTGTGGCGGTCCAAGCTCCCTTGTGGCTTTGCACCTGCCAGCACACTTAAGGGGTGGTTGTTAGAAGATGAGGGATACACACTTCAAACTTGGCTGATGACACCCATCCGACACCAAAACAATGAAGCGCAACAGCACTACAATAAATGCCATGTGACCATCAGATGTATGATTGAATAGGCCATCGGCATGTTGAAGATGCACTTCAGGTACCTGGACAGATCTGGAGGGTTCTTTGTATGTTCAGTATGCACCAGTCAGGGAGTCCAGAATGGTTTAGTGCACTGCACTCTTGCACTTGGACCTGCAAGAAGAACAAGGCAAAGGGATCATATTCTCCTTGGAAAGGGAACATGAAGGTAATGATGGCAATGCACCACCAGCTGCTCACATTGCTGCCCAGGCTGCTAGGGATGCCATTATTCATAATAAGTTCACTTAGTTTGCACCAGTGGACAGCAGTGGCCCCCCTTCCTGAGTCCCACCCCTCGCCAATGCCATAGACACAATGCAGCCCTGGAAACAACCAACTGCCCTGTGAACATCCCCCACATTGGTCCCCATCAATTCATGGCTTCCCATTTGTCATCAAAAAGTTAAAAAGTGACTTGCCACTCAACATCCAAGAATGGACAAGACAGAAAGTGATGCAAAATAATATCATGTGACCTAACAACAGAAACTTAACAACACAACATTTTCTCACACACCCATGTGCATACTCTTGTGCAACTACAAAGCCTTACTCTTCCTTTTTTCTACCCCTTCTAAGTGGTGAAACCCATTTGGCTTGAGCAAAGGTAGAGGCAGGCTGCTCAGGTCTCTGCTCTGACTGCTGCGACTCTCTTGGCTGATGCCCTCTGGGTTTTGGAGCCTGTGAGGGCCCTGCCAAAGACTGCTCCACCTGCACAGGTGCAAGGGCAGATTTGGCCTTCGGGAGACAAGGTAGCATGTGGGCTACTGACTGGGGTGGGAGTGGGTAGGCAAAGGGTAGAGTGGAGTCTGCACTTCCATGTCCCCTTTCACAATCATCCCTCTCATGGCCCAATCACATTACACTGCTACCACTGTGGTGGTGAGCACTTTGTTGCAGATCAGTCTGGCATTATAAAGCCATGACTGCCATCCTATTTACATGTTGGCATCCAGTCTGCACAGCCATGGTGAGGTCATTTATAGACTCAATTGATAGCAACATTTGATGTGACATGGAGTTGACCACTCTATCCATACAAGAAGCCATTGTCACAAAGCCATTGACAGACGTGCTGAAAATACTTCCGGGTTTTCCGCACAATATCTTACTCCCAGCATGTCTCCCGGTTATTAGCAGGACCTGCGTATCTCAGTAAGTATTCTTCAATGTGATTGGTTGAAGAGATACGCTGGTGTTTTCCCCACTCACTCAGACCACAGATCCCCTGTAGAGGGTGCCGTGCATAAACAATCTCTAGTAACCGTAAGTTGCAGCTTAAAAACGCACAAAGATTCTGTGGACAGCTGTAGGTGTAATGAAGGGCAAGCAATGTTCAAGCAATGTCACCAGCAGTGACTAGATTGAGGGCTTCGATCACAGGGCGGGAAACAGGTTAGCTTGGGGGATGGGGGAAAACACTACTCTTGCTGACCCACAAACAGTACTGGAAAGGAACTTACCTGATGGATCCAGCCCTTCCAATCTCCCTTCAGCTGCCAGATTTCCTGAGCTCTAGGAAATTCAACCTGCAGGTGGTAAAAATTAAACTCTGGTTAAATTTGAGACAGAGAGCCTCAGTAAAATATTGTAATGATGGATCCGCCTCTGGAGAACAGATTAGTCACCCCCTCCACCACCCCACCACAATTTGCCTCCATTTGGGGGAGACGCTGGCGTAGTGGTAATGTCACTGAACTAGTAATCCAGAGACCCACGCTAATTCCCTGGGGACATGGGTTCAAATCCCATCATGGCAGCTGGTGGAATTTAAATTCAATAAATTAATAAAAATCTGGGATTGAAAGTTAGTCTCAGAAATGGTGCCATGAAATTATCATCAACTGTCATAAAAACGCATCTGGTTCACTAATATCCTTCAGGGAAGGAAATCTGCCATCCTTACCTTGTGTGACCCACATGTGACTCCAGACCCCATCGCAATGTGGTTGACTCTTAACTTCCCTCTGCAATGGCTTAGCAAGCCATTCAGTTCAAGGGCAATTAGAGATGGGTAACAAATGCTAGCCTTGCCAGTGATGCCCACATCCCATGAAAGAATTAAAAAAAAACTGAAGTGGGCGTGTTGGAGGTGAAGTGGGGTCGAGTTTCTAATTTTTGAAGTTTTTAACACCCTGCTCCCAACCCGTCCTGAGGGATTAAAATGACCCCAATGCTTCCATAAACAATACATCCACAGAAACTGTGTAATCACAGCATGCTCAAGTATTGGTTCATTTCACATTTAAACTCATGCAAATTTTTGTTCTTAATTAAAAACTGGATTTTTTCTTAATAAGCACTATACTTGGCTAATGCTGAAACTGGCCCATTATTGTATTAACAATTGCAAAAGCTTGAAATGGAAGCACCAGTTTCAATTCATTGCAGTTAATGGAACACTTCGATCCTGTGTGATAAACGTTTATTCCACACTTAATATAAAAACATGACTGATCAATGTTTTCATAAGTCCTTGCTTTTTGCCATATAACAGATCGCATCCAAATATAGCCTCATTGTCAGCTAATGCAAAGCTGCAGTTAGAAATGGATTAATGAGCTTGATTAATATTTCATGGCCCAATGCCATAATTTGGGAGAAATTTAATTTTACTCCCCATAGATATATGCAGGTGTGTAAAGCTGCAATCAAATAAAAAGCTGGATTTATTGGTTCTGGTGAGAGAAGATGATTGGGAAACACAGATCAACAATGCTGGTAATAGCAGCTTTGGGCAGTGTATAACGTCACACAGGAAACATAGACTGACATTGGCAACATAAAAGGTGTTGGGGAAAATGCTCAGAAAGAGAGCAATACTCACAGAGGAGAGTGATTTGCAGATAAAAATGGTGTCTATGCACAAGCCAAGCTTTTAGCAGTCAAAAGTAGTGCACATCAAAAGATTTACCAATACTTATTCGCCCTTGTTTGTAATCCGTGCTTGTGTTTGTTGCTATAATTGGCCATCTCCAGAATATGATGCAGCATTAATACCTTAGATGGTATTAAATTGAAGTTGCATCAATGCTTAAATTTGATCATTTATACTATCACAGAGTAAAGATATTTTAGAGCAGTTAAAAGTGTTAAATTATGAGGACAGGTTGCAAAGACTAGGCCTGTATTCCCTTGAATAGAGAAGATTAATGGATGATCTAATTGAGGTGCTTAAGTTGATTAAATGATTTGATAAGGTAGATAGAAAGAAACTATAAAATGCTAGTTAGGCCACAACTGGAGTACTATGTACAGTTCTGGTCACCACACTATAGGAAGGATGTGATTGCACTGGAGAGGGTGCAGAGGAGATTCACCAGGATGTTGCCTGGGCTGGAGCATTTCAGCTACGAAGAGAGACTGGATAGGCTAGGGTTGTTTTCCTTTGAGCAGAGAAGGCTGAGGGAGGAACCTGATTGAGTTATACAACATTATGAGGGGCATTGATAGGTTAGATAGGAAGAAACGTTTTCCCTTAGTGGAGGGATCAATAACCAGGGGGCATAGATTTAAGGTAAGGGGCAGGAGGTTTAGAGGGGATTTGAGGAAAAAAAATTTCACTCAAAGGGTGGTTGGAATCTGGAACACACTACCTGAAGGGGTGGTGGAGGCAGGAACCCTCACAACATTTAAGAATTATTTAGCTGAGCACTTGAAATGCCTTAGCATACAAGGCTATGGGCCAAGTGCTGGAAAATGGGATTAGAATAGATAGGGGGGTGCATGATGGCCGGCACAGAAACGATGGGCCTGTTTCTGTGCTGTATAACTCTATGACTCGATGATTCTATTTCCTATAGTGGGGAAACCAGAACAAGGGGCATAATTGTAAAATTAGAGCTAAGCTGTTCAGGGGTGATGTGAGAAAGGACTTCTGCACATAAAGGGTAGTGGAAATCTGTAACTCTCTCCCCAAAATCAGTTGAGGCTAGGTTAATTGAAAATTTCAAAACTGATCTTGATAGATTTGTGAGGCAAGGGTATTAAGGATTATGGACCAAGTCAGGCAGATGGAGTTAAACAGATTAGCCATCTAATTGAATGGTGGAACAGGCTCAAGGCCTACTCCTGTTCCCGTGCTCCTATTTGTATAATTGTTATGTTGTCAGTCGTGCAGTGTCCAGTTTAACATAACAGGAGAGCATATAGCCTCAAATTCCCAAATGATACTCCAGTTCTTGAATGATTACTAGATGTGGCATATTGTTAATGATATTAATGAATTAGAACAATTGGATGAAGCAAAACATTTTTCTTGCCGGAGGGGTGTTTCCCATTAAGAGGCTTCAACAAATTTGTCATTCTCATCACAAGACAATACTGCTTGCTTTCTGACAATTCAGAGATTTTGGTAAATAGTGCTTCTGGATGAATGGGACTGATTGTGTTGATAATCACAAAGTTTGTGGCTTTTTAAACCTTTGGAAAGAATCATATGGAAAACTTTAATGCAGAGTAACATACACAAGTTGGTTGCATCTAAAGGCTGCTTTTAATTATGCAATCAAATGTCCAGTTTCAACTTTTATGTTAGGGATCTCATAATTATTGCCTTTATTTAACCCAGTTACTAAGTCGCTGCTAGTAAATACCTGACTTAATTGTGGTTTGACAGACATGCTGATATTATTGCGATTTAATATTTGAAATCTAAGAACAGATTACTTACTACTGGATGAAAGTAATGGATAGGAAATTGTGGGCAGTATACCCACAATTTCCGATATATTCAGCCAACTGGTCTGAGTCCCCGCCAGTACGGAACATTCATCATTTCCACTCTCCTGTATACATTTAGGAATAGGAGTGTCAACCCTCGAGAATTGTCCTGGGATCTACAAGAATTAAAGATTAATCTTCAGGTCACTGTTGCATGGAACCCAGGAGAAAAAATATTAAAATAATTGCACGTTTTTTAAAAATTTCATTGCCCACTTTTATTTATTAGTTATAGATATACTGAAGACTGGAAAAATGGCTGCCTAACAGTAAAGAACCATCCAATCAGCTAACAAAGTGTCTGTTCGCTTTCTAATTGGCACAGGAAGGCCTGTGCCCCAGGAAGGACATGTCATGTGCAAGTGTGTGAGGGATAGGGACGTTGGTGATGAAAACTCCTGGCATGTATCCTACCAGATTTGGCAGACCTAGAGCATTTCATTCTCATTTCCCTTTCTGTCACTCAGGTGAGTTTTTCACATTCACACTTTCCTCATCAGCTTGGAGAAGCCAGAAGGCAAGAGGTGCAATTCCAATCAACATCTGGTTCAATGGTCACTCTCAGGATTGCTAGAATATCCTGCACCATACAATAATTACATGTGGGCTTGTGTCTGCCATTGCTTTGCAACATGCTCCTGATTTCAATCATGCCACCATAGGCCGTTGCCAAGGAGACACCACACATTTTCACACAGGAAGAGAATAACAATTACATGATAACTCTGCTTCCTAACACTATGCCATTGGTGGAGAACAAGAAAATAGAGGAACAAAATAGAAAGAACTTGCATTTATATAGTGCCTTGCATGACCTCAAGATGTCCCAAAGTGCTTTGCATCCAATGAAGTACTTCTTTTTGTGAAATATAATGACTGTTGCAATGTAGGAAATGCAACTTCAAATTTTGCACAGTAAGGCCCCAGAAACAGCAGCGTGATAAATGGCCATATAATCTGTTTTCGTGATGTTGGTTAAGGGATAAATATTGGCCAGGACAATGGGGAGAACTCTTCTGCTCTTTATTGAAATAGGGATCTTTTACATTTATGGAAAATGAACCAAATGACAGCTCAGCCAACACCCCACAGCCTACTAAATTGTGAATGAAAGCCCACAGTACATGGAGCAGAAAGTCTCCTGACAGTCACAGATGGGCTGCTAATGGGTCCTGGATCGCATTGTTAGTACCATTAAAAGGAGGCAGTCGATGTTGCTCCAGTACTCAACACAGCAAGAAATACAATTGCAAAATGCAATGACTCCCTCACACCCAGCTCACCTTCTCTTTCCACAGCAGCACAAATAAGAATGGCAAAATTCACCAGCCAAGCAGCAAAATGTATTTGCATGTCTTTCTGTTGATGGAACAATATAAATTTTTTTTTAAATGTAGCATTCCCAAGAGCTAGCGGGGGTAGATGGAAGTGTGGAATTCGAGACACAATCGGATCAGCCATGATCTTATTGAATGGCGGAGCAGGTTCAAGGGGCCGAATGGCCTACTCCTGCTCCTAATTCGTATGTTCGTATGTAAGGGCTGCTCTTTAACTGTGTATCAAATATGTCGTTTTAGACTAACTCAAAACACAAATAGCAAGGACACACATATATATTTGAATAATGTATGTGTTCACCCACTGAACATTGACATACATGTAATCTGGCAGTCAGTTTGTCAAGTTCATTTACACAGTAATGAGAAGTGTCAACCACTGTGACAAATGAGGTATGAAAGCTCTAAGAAGCTCTTTGCTCAGCTACTGCTTTCCATTAAATCCAAAATTAACCAGGAAAGCTATTTCAAGGTGCCAATTGATCGGCTATATTGTATGTGGTACAGCAAACTATCTACACCCCTACCCCTAGCTCACTTTCAGCAAGCAAAGTGAATAACTCAACAGTAGCCCCGCCCCGCTCCCCCATGAATGTGAAAGATTTCTGTTTCTCTATACTTTCTTTGACACTGCTCACTTTTTAACTTATAAATAGTGAACCGTTTTTTTTGTATTAAGATATAAAACGCAAAAGCAAGGCGATTAGGTTGAACTTCTACAAGTCCTTAATTGACACATATGAGGTGATTCCTTGATCCATTGTTTTATGTTGGTAGTGATGCTCATACAGGAAAATCACTGGTTACACATTTGTGATTCCCTGATACAACAATGCTCAACAAGAAGTTGCATTTATATAGTGCCTTTAATGTAGTAAAATGTCCCAAGGCATTTCAGAGGAGCATCAACAAACAAAATTTGACACTGAGATATGCATTTTTCCCACAATATCCTCATATTGGGCGGCACAGTGGCGCAGTGGTTAGCACCGCAGCCTCACAGCTCCAGCGACCCGGGTTCAATTCTGGGTACTGCCTGTGTGGAGTTTGCAAGTTCTCCCTGTGTCTGCGTGGGTTTCCTCCAGGTGCTCCGGTTTCCTCCCACAGCCAAAGACTTGCAGGTTGATAGGTGAATTGGCCATTATAAATTGTCCCTAGTATAGGTAGGTGGTAGGGAAATATAGGGACAGGTGGGGATGTGGTAGGAATATGGAATTAGTGTAGGATTAGTATAAATGGGTGGTTGATGGTCAGCACAGACTCAGTGCTGTATCTCTAAATAAATAAAAATAAATAAAATATTAGGGCAGGTGACCATAAGCTTGGCCAAAGAAATAGGTTTTGAGGAGCATCTTAAAGAAGGAGAGTGAGGCAGAGAGGCAGAGATATTTAGGAAAGGAATTCCACAGCTCAGGGCCTAGGCAGCTGAAGGCACGCAGCCAATACAGGAGCAGTGGAAATCAGGGATACGCAAGAGGCCAGACTTAGAAGAGGGCAGATATCTTAGAGGGGTTTATCGCTGGAGGAGATTACAAAGATAAGAAGGGGTGAGGCCATGGAAGGCTTTGAACACAAAGATGAGAATCTAAAAGTCGAAGCATTACTTAACCAGGAACTAAAAGTAGGTCAGTGAGCACAGGTGATGGGTGAGCAGGATGCTGAAAGTGCCAGATTGTAGCATCAGCCCTACTGTTTAAAGTTTCTGGCTCCCCATTTTAAGAAGGATATAAAATATTGAAAAAGCTTCAGTGTAGATTCACTAGGACGGGATTTGGGATAAAAGGTTACAGCTATAAAGAGAGACTTGAACAGATACGGCTTTTTTCACAAGAGCTGAGGTTATGTGGTGACAGACAGGTACAAGATGCTGAAGGGTTATCAGAATGCAAATCATGATAGATTGTTACTGCGATGATAACAAGAAGGAACAAACAACACAATCACAAAAAAATTAAAGAGAGGTTAAAACAACATTACAGAGATTGATTAAAATGTAGAATTCTCTTACCACACAGGTTGAAGCAGGCTCCATGAGTTTGCTTAAAACAACATTAGATAATTGCTTGAGAAAGAGAAACTTCCAAGGTTATGGGGAGTAAGCAGGAGATTGAGATTAGACTAGATTTCTCATGTGGAGAAAAGCAGTGATGCAGACCCAATGGTGAATAGCTTGTTTCTGTTATGTAACACCCCTAGGATTCCTCAAAGTCATAAGGTACTTTCACAATTATAACAAAAAGAAAGACGAAGAATAGAAAGAATGAATTTCAGCCTGGAATTCTCCTGCTCATTTCCCATAACTTCGGAAACCCTCCTAAAATAGTCTTTACATCATTTCCCCCAAATTT
Organism: Heterodontus francisci; assembly: GCF_036365525.1. Lineage (NCBI taxonomy): Eukaryota > Metazoa > Chordata > Chondrichthyes > Heterodontiformes > Heterodontidae > Heterodontus > Heterodontus francisci. The sequence goes on along the minus strand of NC_090388.1, from coordinate 27,142,519 downwards.
CCACAATTCTTCTGCCAAAGGTACAGTGGCACTGTGGAAATTGACCCAGGGCCTTGCCATGCCTCGGAGATATCCTTAAGTGTTTCATGTACGGTGAATTACATAGCAAGATTTCATAGCCAGCAATGACCATTGATATGGCTTTTGGTGATGTTGGCGTTCGGGGATAAATGTTGGCCAGGTCATCTGCTCTTCTTTGAAATTGGGCAGGGTGGGGGTGGGGGGGGAATAGAATTCCCACTTCTGGTGCAGTCAGTGGAAAACGTGCAAATTGCACCCAAGATTTCGCTAGTTTTGAAAAGTTTTTTTTTAACCAAGTTTCTGCTCAAATATATTTGCATATCTGTCAAAAACCGGCACAGTCAGACAGCAGTTTAAAGTGTATTTGACTTTTAAAAAAAACTTTTGCTTTAAAAATTTTTCCTTTCGGAAATTGCTCCTTTCAGCCCCACAAAGAAAGTTTGGGCCATTGTCATCCCCTGGCTCACACTCCCCCATCCTAGCACCCCTACCTGTCTGCAAAAGTCTTGCAAATAGCCACAGCACGTGATTGCCGAGTTGGTGGCATCTCGGCTGTCTGGATCTCATAGACCCAAGGCCAGCGAGCTGTCTCAGGATGTGCTTTTAAAGCCATCAGCTGCCTGGCAGAATGTAATGAGGCCCAGCTGTTGAAATGGATCTACCTCCTACAGCAGCTCCTGTGAGGGCAGCCTACACATCCTGCTGGCTTCCTGCCTGGGGGTAACGAATGCCCCTTAAACATAGAAACATATAAAACAGCAGCAGGAGTAGGCCATTCAGCCCTTTGAGCCTGCTCCACCATTCATTATGATCATGGCTGATCATCCAATTCAGTAGCCTGTTCCCGCTTTCGCTCCATACCCTTTGATCCCTTTAGACCCAAAAGCTATATCTAACTCCTTCTTGAAGACATACAATGTTTTGGCCTCAACTGCTTTCTGTGGGAGCGAATTCCACAGGCTCACCACTCTCTGGGTGAAGAGGTTTCTCCTCATCTCAGTCCTGAAAGGTTTACCCCATATCCTTAGACTATGACCCCTGGTTTTGGATTCCCCCACCATCGGGAACATCCTTCCTGCATCTAACCTGTCAAGTCCTGTTAGAATTTTATAGGTTTCGATGAGATTCCCCCCTCACTCTTCTGGACTCCAGCGAATATAATCCTAACCGACTCAATCTCTCCTCATACGTCAGTCCCGCCATCCCAGGAATCAGTCTGGTAAACCTTCGCTGCACTCCCTCTATAGCAAGAATATCTTTCCTCAGATAAGGAGACCAAAACTGTACACAATATTCCAGGTGTGGCCTCACCAAGGCCCTGTATAATTGTAGCAAGACATCCCTGCTCCTGTACTCGAATCCTCTCGCTATGAAGGCCAACATACCATTTGCCTTTTTTACCACCTGTTGCACCTGCATACTTACCTTCAGCAACTGGTGTACAAGAACACCCAGGTCTCGCTGTATGTTCCCTCTCTCAGTTTAAGCCATTCAGATAATAATCTGCCTTCCTGTTTTTGCTACCAAAGTGGATAACCTCACATTTATCCACATTATACTGCATCTGCCATGCATTAACCCACTCAGTCAACTTGTCCAAATCACCCTGAAGCCGCTCTGCATTCTCCTCACAACTTACCCTCCCACTCAGTTTTGTGTCATCTGCAAATTTTAAGATATTACATTTCGTTCCCTCATCTAAATCATTAATGTATATTGTGAATAGCTGGGGTCGTAGCACCGATTCCTGCGGTACCCCACTAGTCACTGCCTGCCATCTGGAAAAAGACCCATTTATCCCTACTCTTTGTTTCCTGTCCGCCAACCAATTTTCTATCCATCGCAATACATAGGTAAATTGGCCATTATAAATTGCCCCTAGTATAGGTAGGTGGTAGGGAAATATAGGGACAGGTGGGGATGTGGTAGGAATATGGGATTAGTATAAATGGGTGGTTGATGGTCGGCACAGACTCGGTGGGCCGAAGGGCCTGTTTCAGTGCTGTACTTCTAAACTAAACTAAACTACCCCCAATCCCATCCGCTTTAATTTTACATGCTAATCTCTTATGTGGGACTTTGTTGAAAGCCTTCTGAAAGTCCAAATAAACCACATCCACTGGCTGTCCCTCATCAACTCTACTAGTTACATCCTCGAAGAATTCTATTAGATTTGTCAAGCATGATTTCCCTTTCGTAAATCGATGCTGACTCTCACAAGCCCTGTGTTCCCCAACATTTCTGGTATGATATTTGTGTCCTCCTTTGTGAAGACAGAACCAAAGTATGCATTTAGTATGTCAGCCATTTCTTTATTCCCGATAATAAATTCCCCTATTTCTGACTGTAAGGGACCAACATTTGTCTTCGCCAATCTTTTTCTCTTCACATACCTATAGAAACTTTTACAGTCAGTTTTTATGTTCCCCGCAAGCTTGCTCTCGTACTCTATTTTTCCCTTCTTAATCAGTCCCTTGGTCCTCCTTTGCTGAATTCTAAACTGCTCCCAATCCTCAAGTCTGTTGTTTTTCCTGGCAAATTTATATGCCTCTTCCTTGGATCTAATGCTATCTCTAATTTCCCTTGTAAGCCATGGTTTAGTTACCTTTCCCATTTTACTTTTGCGCCAGACAGGGATAAACAATTGTTGCAGTTCATCCATGCGCTTTTTAAATGTTTGCCATTGCCTATCCACCGTCATGCCTTAAAGTAACGTTTCCCAATCCGTCATGACCAACTCACGTCTCATGCCTTCGTAGTTTCCTTTACTAAGATTCAGGACCCTCGTCTCAGTATCAATTACGTCACTCTCCATCTTGATGAAGAATTCTATCATATTATGGTCACTCATCCCCAACGGGTCTCGCACCACTAAATTGTCAATTATTCCTCTGTCATTACACAATACCCAGTCTAGGATGGCCTGTTCTCTAGTTGGTTCCTCAATGTATTGGTCCAGAAAACCATCCCGTATACACTCCAAGAATTCCTCCTCTATGGTATTATGACTAATTTGATTTGGCCAATCTATATGCAGATTAATGTCACCTATAATTACAGATGTTCCTTTATCATATGCATCTCTAATTTCCTGTTTAATGCCATTCCCAACATCACCATTACAGTTTCGGGGTCTATATACAACCCCCACTAACGTTTTTTGCCCCTTAGTATTTCTCAGCTCTACCCATACAATTCCACATCGTCAGGGCTAATATCTTTCCTCACTATTGTGTTAATTTCCCAAGAATGCCCACCACCATTTTCTTCAGCATCATGTGCTGGAGTCAATGTAAAAAAACTTTTAACAAAAGTTATATTTTCTATTATCCGCTTAAGTTGCTTGATCTGTGCTGTAGTTCAGGATTCATCCTCTGACATTCTTTGCATTAATTCAGGCTTGCTTGAAGTGATTTATGACCTTAAACCCTTATAGGGACTAAACCAAATCAGGAGTACGTCCCTATGAATCTTCTTTAATGAAGTTCAAACCAGACAAATTCTTATAGACACTTACTTGGGTCCAAAGAATTGAGCTCGTTTTACCTCAAAGAAAGAAAACTAACAAATAATATTACCATCTTTCGGATAGCCATTTTAAAAAATAATTATGGCGAAGTCATAAATATCCCAGATATTATGGGAAACTCTCTTCAATATGTATCTCTCCACTTAAAGAGACACAGAGAGGGTTTCTTGTAGTTGTATACAGAATGCTACATGAGCCGATTTATTCACTTTTATATATTTATTCAAGAATTGAACATGCAATACACTTCTAAGTGGATAGGTATATCACAATATCAAATATTACTAAGAGATGTAACACATAATCTTATTTCTAGCATAGAATCCAAATGTTTAACCTTGCTAATGTTACAGCATATATCTTAGCATATCCATCAAACTTTTACCTTAAAGCCATAGGGTGAGAAGTATTGATGAGGATTCAACACTTCTAATTTTTGCTTCAGAAACTCTCATGTTTACACTGTTTCTAAGCTATCATCTGACCTTTTAGCCTATAGGCGTGAACTTTCTGTGTGTGTTTTTCCTGCTCTTGAAATCCATATTTGGTAATATCATTAACTAACATCTTCATTTAATGTTTTGCTGGAATTCCCCTGCTCTTGAAGTTGTGAGCATTTATCTGGTCAAAATGTTTATAAATTGTATTTACTTGACCTCTTGTTCCTGTAAATACTATTCTATTTGTTTTATTATCTATAATTGTGTTTTTATGATACCTTGTAACAACCTTTTGAGTCGATATGTCTACATCACCAACCAACACTATCAAATAAATTTTTTGCTACCTCTTACTGATGTCACACAGGATATTTCAATGTGTGTTTATCCTCCAAGTCCCAGGCAACAGAAACGCTGAAATGGATTTCACAACTTAAAAGGTGTTTCTGGTTCACAGTCTATTGTAACAGGGGCCTTGAAAGACCTTGAAATTTCTAACCCTATCTTCTTAAAGGGGAATTTCAGTGAGTCTTGAAAACTGACCATTTATTCAATCTCTAAATCTAAAAGATATAATATATTAACTATATCCAAATTCTACCTAATTAAGCCTATTATACCTATATTTCATCACATGCTCAGGTCTCCCTTTCTTACATTTAGTTTTTTCTTCATATTAAACACCTGTACCGTTATTCAGCTCTAACTTTTCCTTAACTTATGATTTCAACCCACATTCATTTTTTTTAAACCAGAATACTTGCAGTGCACAAAATCTCCATTACTTCATCTGTCCCATGTCCTTCAGTGGCCCAGTGAAAAGGTTGTTTTCCAGACATTTTTTCCCTGCCTTCTGTAAGTCTAAACAGCTTCTACTTTTTATCTTTGATGGATCCATTACTCGCCTTCCTTCATCTAGTGGCATTCTTGGCTTCGCTGTTTCCTCTTATCCCTCATCTGCCCCATTGCTGAAGTGGCCTTTAAGGAGTTCAACTTTTCTGTCAAGCCGAGTACTTCTTTCCCTCTACAAACTCTCAACAGTTCATAAGGCCAAGTTTGTATAAGTCTTGAATACTGCTCCCCTACTGGCAAGGCTCTTCTAACACCCTTCTCGCACTCATGGGATACAAGAAAAATCTTATTGTCTGATAGGCAACCCTTTTCCTATCTTTCATCCTCTCTTTCTATCGCAACCTCTCTTCTTTTCCTCTATTTTAATGACACAATTAATTTTAGTGCTCTGTCCTAAATTGTCCTCTTCTTCCCTATATTCTCAGTATGTTGAATTCAAGCACTCATAGAATGGATTCCAACAGGAATTCAGCTTCCCTCAATGTGTGGGGGTCTTATTTCACTTAATTTTTTTCTTCTCTCAACCATCCACTGGTTCTTTTCAACCCCAAGCTTAGTGTTACCTGATCACCATCTCATACTAAGGGAGAAAAAAAATCCAAGGAGAAAGCAATATGCATTTGAAATGTAAATGACAATTACTTCTTATATGTATGGCCTTATTGAGATAATACAGATTACTTTTATGAGCCCTCATTCTGACAATATTGTAAAGAGTCTCTTATCTCTTAGGACCAACTGACCCCTGCTCAACCACACATGGAACTCTTCTCCACTTCAGCCTTCAAAGTTCTTGTTTGAAAATTTGTTACTATCAAGGTATGCACCTGTGGTGACTCCACGCTAGCCCTCGACTATAGTGTTTTGACAATTGCGATGCACATAATATTCACTTGAGGCTACCATGCACACATGAGCCAGGAGAGGGAGCTGAAAGAGAAAGTGAAAGTAAAACAGAATAAAGAAGACTCCATTGTGTTCAACATCATACTGTCTCAGTCTTTGCCTCATATTTCTCACAAAACACGGCTCAACCTCACTCCAGTCACAAGAACATCATATCAGCCTGTGCTTCCGTGCTCACCGCAGCGGCCCTCCTATTCATCCCGGCAGAGCTAGGCCAATAACTCTTCTTGGATGGTTGCAGACCAGGTCTATATCCTTCATTATCCATTTTCACTAGACATATCCTGAATTTTCACATTTGCCTTCTCATTCGTGCATCATTCCAATGCCTTATCTTCATGTCATTAGCTGTTTTCACATCTTTTGTTCCTTGATTACTTTTTATTGCTGCACTGAGATGATCATTACATACTGGTTTTCCAGCTTTCCAAAATACCTGTTGGTGGTTATTTAATCTGTGTACCTCTCTTGGGATTATGTTGAAACTCCTGAAACTTGACTACTATCTGTTGCTTTCTCCTCCCTTCCTCTGTTATTTTCTTTAGCTATATTTAGAGGTGCTCTTGTCTTTTAGTTTCCAGTTCTGTCTCTTCTCTTTGGAGTTGCTGGCTCAGCTGCTCCTGGATTTTAGACTCCGAGCACTTGCATTGTTTTAGTTCCTTTCTATTCTTTCCTAGACAGCACTGGATGAAGAAGAAACAATGGCCTGTATTTTGTGGACAGCAGCAAAGTGACAGCACTCACCACTGATTTCAAAGTAAGCTACCATAAATATTTAGCAAGCTCTGTGACATCAATTTCCCCTGTTACAACATCAATTTCATTCTGGCAGCAGCTGTTGCCGTTCTTTGGTGTCCAGGAACAGTAACATTGTCCGCAAACTGAGTAGCCAATCACAATAAAGAATTCTTCCAGACAGCAAACCAGGAAGTAAAAAGCACTGATTATCATTCATTTTTAATCATTTTACAGAGAGCAAAATAAAGATTGGGACATACACATGAGATTAATATAGAAACTGAAATATCATAAATTTTTTTTTAAAGATTTTATAATTTTAAATATCTATGGAACTTTTATCATGGGATGGAAGAAATGACACTGCAGACTTTTAAAATCAGCTTTTCAGGACCAGAGAGGTTGCTCAGAGGTTGTTCTGACCTTGTATGGCGTTAAAAACTTAGTGACATGTCATTCAACAAGACTTAACTTTTCCAATGGTTTTTACAAGAGAATAGTACATAAAAAGTTGAAATTCATATCAAATCACCTATTCTGAGCTGATTGCAAAGACTGCAATGGCACACTCAATGGAGGAGTAGGGAATCACTTCTGGATTTCCATGTTTAATTGCATATTTGCAGACCACAGAAGTTGTGATGGCTTTTACACAGTAATGATGACAACCGCTGACAGTTGTCGTCGTCATTACAACTGTAAATTCCAGACCATTGATGTCTCCCAAGTCCATTGTTACAAGCTAGGTTGCAGCCTTTGCTGCGATGCAGTGTATTTTGCTCACAGGCAAAATTGTACAATTTAAAACAAGGATGAATTATCCTTTAATGTTACTGAGGTAAATGCATTAATCTTGTTCTGGTTATCTTTCCACAACATTCTATTTATAGTATAAGTTGATTTAACATCTACTTAAATTGTAGCCATCTGATTGAATTCCACATACAGGCTGCGCCTGAGGACATGATAAATCTCAAGATGTACACGTCAGAGGCTGTTGGTATTTTTGGGATCTCATTTATTAATGTGTTTTTATTAAGTTGGTAATAAAAAGTTCAGTGAGACAACTGGTTCGTGTTTCCTTGTGACAAAAAAGGCTGGAACATAAGAAGGTGAGCTGTTGTCTTTTTCAAAGCTGGAATTTGCCTGAGGCTGATCATAAGATTGAGCCTTTTCTTTCCACCCATCAGATACAGCAGTTAAAAGAAGATTGCCCTGAGACTTTGAGACTTTTACAGCAAAATATCTTCTAACTATCTTGATTCTTTTCCAAGCACATTTAAATTTAAAAACTTTAAATTTGTATCAGCAATCATATATTGGCAGGTGCCCAAATGTTTGCTCAGACTTGGCGGAATTCAATATGTGCTCAGATTTATCGGAACAATCTGTATTAATGAGCGAGCTGTGAAAAGAACATATCTACAAATGTAAATTGAGGCCATTTACTTCTTTAAAACTTTGTATATTGTAGAAAAGATTTTGAGCCTATCCACATGGCTTTGTATATGCACAATCATTTCAGCAACTATCCCTGATGTGGGAATTTTGTGTCTCTCTAGAGAAATCAAGGGACGCCTCATAGTATAGGGAAGAAATGGTTTGAAATTAAAGGCCATTTATGGCTGTTCTCTGTGGGTTTTAAGTCATAAAGAAATGTCACTACTACAGTTCTAAATTTATGTTTGCCACTGCCTATTGAGGGTATAAAATTGCTACCATTAGGAATTCAGTCAAATATCGTTCTCAACATTTTCAGAGCTTTACTGGTGACACTTATTCTAAAGATACAGATTAAAATGTCTGAAAGACCAAGGAGGGGATTTTATGTTGGCGACGGGGGTCTCAGCCACCAGCTGAAGAGCCGACGAGAGCCCCGTGTCGCCTCTTTGTGGGAAGGCCCGCCTCATCACGTGCCAGTCAAGCACTTAAGTGGACATCGGCGGTCCTTCCCTGGGGACGGGCCCTGCCTGCTGAGAGCTGCCAGCCAGTCAGAGGCTGGCAGCTCTTTTACTGAACAGCACCCCCATGGAGGTGGTAGCTGCTGCCATTAATGCACCCACCCGAAGCATGGGATCATCGAGAGACTCGGGCCACAGGTGAGTCATGGCGGAAGGGGTTTCGCTGGATGGAGGTCTCAGGGGAAGGGGTTGTGGGAGGGGGGGTGGAGTGGTCAGCAGGAAAGGCAGGGTGGTGGCTCACAGCGGGCCCCCCTTCCCGATGCCGGATCCCTCGATCAGGCACTGTGCCTTTCAACAAGGGACCACCCCCCACCAGGGGGCCAGCAAGCAACACGCATGGGTTTGCTTGTCGTACTCACAGTGTAGCAACAGGCCCGCCTGCCACTGGGCTAATACTGGCAGAGACGGGAAGAGGCCATTAATTAGGCATTAATTGCCCACTTAAGGGCCTCAATTGGCAGCAGAGTGGGAAGGTCGTCCATGGTCCTTCCCGCCATGGACTTAATTGGGGTGGAGGCGGGAAGGTGGCTGGGTCCCCACCTGCCACCATCCTGCCCAATTAAACGCTCCCCCTGCCTCCAAACCCACAGCGGGGAAGAGCATAAAATCCCCCCCTAGTTACCACTTGCACATTTTTGCTGGTTTGAAATGGCATCTGTTATCCTGCACTGAAATCTTGAAAGACAGCCAGTTCTGTTCGTCACTATTAATACACTTCCATGCTATGGCTGATGGAAAAATCAGTATGAAGCAAATTTCCCTCAGAGTTCACTACTGATGCTGTTGATATAGAGATCTGCAGCTGCTGGAGATTATGGATCTCCATTTAGTGGTAAAGATATGCAGGTGTATCACAGAAAGGTGAAGTTCAACTTCAGCAAGGGTGCAAAAAGGGCTGTAGAAAGAAAGACTTACATTTATATAGCACCTTTCACAATCTCAAGAAGTACCAAAGCTCTTTAAAGCCAATGAAGTACTTTTGAAATGTAGTAACTGTTGTAATGTAAAGAATTGATTGCCCGTTATACATCCTGATGAATTTTCCTTTTCAGCGGGAAAGGATTAGCAGCTGTTCCACCTGCACCATAGCAAAATTAATATTCTTTCTGCTCCCCACCTTTAGAAGAAAAATTATCAAGCAGCCTCGCTTGTGGTGTTTTAATATAAAAACAGCAAATGCTGGAAATACTCAGCTTCTGTGGAGACAGAAACAGAGTTAACGAGAGGATTTGGGGTTTTGGGTCAGGCTCCCAACATCAGGGTCAAATGGGGACTGCAGCAAGCTTGAGAAATGGTAGCAAGATATTGCCTCAAACTGTTCTACTTATCTTTTCTTCTGCTCTTTTCTGTCCTTATTTTGCATGTTTATATCGCGTGTGCATGACAGCGTGAGCACGTCGTATATCCGTAGGCATGAACCGTATTAGAGTTTAAGTTTAAGATTTAATAAATTTCATCTCACTGCTTTAAACCAAAGAAAAACTGTTTGTGCTCAGTTATTTGCCTGATAATTGGAAACTGTGAACAAGGAATCACAAAGGGGGTGCTCAAAACACAGTGTGTTTAAAATTAAACCCTGTTACAATAAGACCAGGTGAAGACAGCAAGAGACCCCTAGACACATTGCTCACCTGGTCGTAACACATAGAAGGAGGCCATACGGCCCATCGAGTCCATGTCGACTCTCCACGGAGCTATCCAGTCAGTCCCACTGCCTTGCTAGACCCCCTTAGCCCTGCAAGTTTATTTTCTTCAAGTGCCCATCCAACATCACCATCGTCGTGGGCAGTGAATTGCAGGCCATTACCACTCACTGCATAAAAAGGTTCTTCCTCATATTCCTCATATTCCCTCTGCATGCTGAGCATGAAATTTGGCTTGACTGAATGCTGCATAACAGAGTGCTTAACTCGGGAATTTGGTATGTGTAGGAATTCAGTGTAGTGAGGGAGGAGGTGCTGTTCTGGTCTTTTACAGGACAAGCAGTGATCCAATAGAGGGAGCCGGAGACAATGAGACCTGGGGTGAGCAGGTAGGTGATTGGTTTTGAGTTTTAAGAGATTTTTTTCCATTTCTAAGCTGAGGCAGTAGTTTAAACTGGTACTGGAGAGATGCAAGTGTTCTATTAAATTTGTAGCTTAACTAGTTAAACTACTTAATATAACTACAAATTATCATTCAGTGGTATTTCTAAACTTGAAACCTAATTCGTTAAATAAAACATATTATAGGTGGCAGAGCAGGTGATGTGTTGCAGTTGTAGCATGTGGAAGCTGGCAGACATCAACGTGATCTTCGGCTTAGATTTGATGAGCTGGAGTCTGGGATTCGGATACTGCGATGCATCAGGGAGGAGGAGTGTTGCGTGGACACTTTGTTCCAGGAGGCGGTCACACCCCTTTGGTTAGGTACTTCTGATTTGGCCCATTCTCATGGACAGGAGGGTGTGACTATGAGTGAAGCAGGTATGGAGATCCAGAAGGTACCAATGGAGGAGCCTCAGCCCCTGCACTTCTCCAACATGTTCAAGGTTCTCGCAGCTTGTGTGGACAACAGTAGGGACTGCAGGGAGGATGAGCAAACTGACCACAGCACTGTAGTGCTGGGATCCATTCAAGTGGGGGGATTAAAAGGAATATAGGGGACAGAATAGTTAGGGGGATAGATATTGTTCTCTGCAGCCAAGAGCGTGAGTCCTGAAGGCAGTGTTGCCAGAGTTAAGGATAGCTCCTTGGGGCTGGAGAGGACTTTGGAGTGGGAGGGGAAGAATCCAGTTGTGATGGTCTTTGTGGCTACCAATGACATAGGTAGGACTAAGAAAGAGATTCTGCTAAGGACATATGAGCAGCTAGTGGCTAAATTTAAAAGCAGAACCACAAAAGTAATAATCTCTGGATTACCACCTGAGCCACAAGCAAATTGGCATAGGATAAATAAGATCAGAGAGTTGAATGCGTGGCTCAAAGATTGGTGTGGGAGAAATGGGGTTTTGATTCATGGGGCACTGGCACCAGTACTGGGGAAAGAGGGAGCTGTACCATTGGTATAGCCTTCACCTGAACCACGCTGGGACCAGTGTCCTGGTGAATTGGTCACTAGGACTATAGAGAGGGCTTTAAACTAAATATTGAGGTAGAGGGTTCAGGGGAGGGGAAATTTGGAAAGTTAATGAGAAAGGGCAAGGGAATAGTGGAGGGTAGCAATATGGATAATGATAACCAGAGTGTGACAGGAAGGAACAGAGCATACAAACATTAGAGAGCACCAGAAAATAAGGTCAGAGTAGGGAAAAACAGTAAAATAAAAGACAGATTTAAAGGCTTTTTATCAGAATGCATGCAGCATTCATAACAAGATGGATAAATTGATAGCACAAATAGAAACAAATGGTTATGATGTGATAGCCATTACAGAGGCGTGGTTGCAAGATGAAAAAGGCTAGGAACTAAATATTCAAAGGTATGTGGTATTTTGGAAGGATAGGAAGAAAGGAAAAAGTTCTGGGGTAGCTCTGTTAATAAAGGATAAGATCAGTACAATAATGAGAAATGACATTGCCTCAGAAGACCAAGATGTAGAATCAGTTTGGGTGGAGATAAGAAATAACAAAGGAAAGAAGTCACTGGTGGGAGTAGTTTATAGGCCCCCCAAAAGTATCTACACTGTAGGACAGAAATATAAATCAAGAAATAATGGGGGCTTTTAGGAAACTGCAATAATCGTGTACAATTTTAGTCTTCATATAAATTGGACTAATCAAATTGGCAAAGGTAACCTGAAGGATGAGTTCATAGAGTGTATTAGGGACAGTTAGGACAATACATTATGGAAACAACCCAGGAGCAGCTATTTAGACCTGGTAATGTGTAATGAGACAGGATTAATAAATGACTTTATAGTAAAGGATCCGCTAGGCAAGAGTGATCATAACATTATAGAATTTCATATTCAGTTTGAGGGTGATAAGTTTGGGTCAGAAACTAGTGACATAAATTTAAATAAAGGCAATTACAAGGGTTTGAAGATAGTGTTGGCTAAAGTGGACTGGGAAAATAAATTAAAAGGTAAGACAGTAGGGAAGCAGTGGCAGACATTTAATGAGATATTTCACAATTCTCAACAAAGATATATTCCATTGAGAAAAAAAGAGTCTATGTGAAGGATGCACCATCCATGGCTAACTAAGGAAGTTAAGGCTGGTATCAAATTGAAAGAAAAGGCATGCAGTGCTGTAAAGATTATTGGTAGACCAGAAGATTGGGAAAAATTTAGGAACCAACAGAGTATGAGGGTAAAATAGCAAGAAATATAAAAACAGACTGAAAAATTTTCTACAAATATTTAAAGAAAGAAAAGAATAACAGCAGTAAGCATTGCTCACTTCAAGGATGAGACTGGGGAATTAATAAAGGGAAACAAGGAAATGGCAGAGACATTGAACAAATATTTTATATCTGTCTTCACAGTAGAAGACACAAAAAGCATCCCAAGATTAGCAGAAAATCAAGAGGCAAAAGGAAAGGAAGAACTTAAAACAATCACTGTCACTAGAGAAAAAGAACGAGGAAAACTAATGGGACCGAAGGCTGACAAATCCCCTCGACCTGTTGGCCTGCATCCAAGGGTCTTTAAAGAAGTGGCTACCGAGATAGTGAATGCATTGATTGTAATCTTCCAAAATTCCCTAGATTCTGGAAAGGTCCCAATGGATTGGAAAACCGCAAATATAACACCTCTATTCAAGAAAGAGAGGAGTGGAGGGAGGTTGGCGACAGAAAGTAGGGCCAAGATTTCACATTGGGCGGACAGGAGCCAGCCACCGACTGAAGAGTCAGTGGCGAACCCGCTTCCACCTTGCTTGGGGATCTGACCCACATTTTACGGGTCCGCAGGTTTTAATTGTTCCGAGGCGGGACTTCCACTCGCTTGAGGGAGGAAGCCTTGCCTCATTGAGCTGCCGGCCAATCAGTGGGCCAGCAGCTGTTAGTCCCAGCAGCGCCACCGGGAGCGGTGGCCACTCTGGGACTGCAGCCCAGTGTGCACATAAGATGCCAGGGAGCCAGGAAGACAGGTACGTTTTGGTTGCCTCGCCATGAGTAATCGGTTGGTCGCCGGCGAGGCAAGGGTGGTCATTTGAGAGGATGGGGCACGTGTTGGGGTGGTTGGGGTAGCGGTGGCGGCCCTCCATCGGCACCCAATGGAGAAGATCAGAAGCCGTCTGCTTTTCCCGGCTCCAGGTCGCCCGCTTGCCACACATAAAATCCGTGTGGAGGCAAGCGAGGGCCCTTAAGTGGCCGTTAAGTGGCCATTTAAGGGCTTTGATTGGCCTGGGGTGGGCAGACTGTTTTTTGTGCCCCCCCCCCCCCCGCCCTACGTAAAGTGGGGTGGAGGTGGGAGCAGGTCGGGAAAGCCTCCCGGAGCCTCCATCCAGCTTGTTGGGGTGGCGTAAAATTCTGGCCTAGGAAACTATAGGCCAGTTAGCCTAAATTGGACAAATGCTGGAATGCATTACGAAGGAAGTAGTCGCAGGCCATTTGAAAAATGATAATGCAATCAGGCAGTGTCAACATGGTTTTATGTAAGGGAAATGGTATTTGACAAATTTATTAGAGATCTTTGAGGATGTAACAAACAGGGAGGATAAAGGGGAGCCAGTAGATGTAACGTATGTGGGTTTCCCAAAGGCATTCAATAAGGTGCCACATAAAAGGTTACTACACAAGATAAGGGCTCATGGTGTTAGCATGGATAGAGGATTGGCTAGCTAACAGGAAACAGAGAATCAGGATAAATGGGGCATTTTCAGGTTGGCAAACTGTAACTAGTGGAGTGCCACAGGGATCAGTGCTGGGCCTCAATTATTAATGATCTGTATTAGTGACTTGGATGAAGGGACCAAGTGTATTGTAGCCAAATTTGCAGATGATACAAAGATAGGTAGGAAAACAAGTTGTGAGGAGAACACAAAGTGTCTGCAAAGAGAAATAGATAGGTTATGTGAGTGGGCTAGAATTTGGCAGTTGGGGTATAATGTGGGAAAATGGGAGGTCCGCCACTCTAGCAGAAAGAACAGATTAATAGAAAATAATTTACATGGCGAGAGACTGCAGAATGCTACGGTACAGAGGGATCTGCGTGTCCCTGTACATGAATCACAAAAAGCTAGCATGCAGATACAACAAGTAATTAGGAAGGCAAATGGAATGTTAGCATTTATTACAAGGGGGATGGAGTATTGTTACAATTGTGCAGGGTATTGGTGAGACCACACCTAAAGTACTGCATACAGCTTTAGTCTCTTTATTTTGAGATACAACACTGAAACAGGCCCTTCGGCCCACTGAGACTGTGCCAACCATCAACCACCCATTTATACTAATCCTACATTAATCCCATATCCCCTCCCACATCCCCACAATTCTCCTACAACCTACCTACACTGGGGGCAATTTACAATGGCCAATTTACCTATCAACTGCAAGTCTTTGGCTGTGGGAGGAAACCGGAGCGCCCGGCGGAAACCCACGCAGTCACAGGGAGAACTTGCAAACTCCACACAGGCAGTACCCAGAATCAAACCCAGGTCGCTGGAGCTGTGAGGCTGCAGAGATAGCCACTGCGCCACTGTGCTGCCCACTTTACTTAAGGAGGGATAGACTTGCATTAGAAACAGTTCAGAGAAGATTCATTAGGCTGATACCTGGGATGTATGCCTTGTCTTTAGAAGAAAGGATGAGCAGGTTGGGCTTATACTCATTGGAGTTTAGAAGAATGAGAGGTGATCTTATTGAAACATTTAAGATTCTGAGGGAATAAAAGCTAAATACTGCGGATGCTGGAAACCTGAAAAACAAACGATGAAATATACCCTCAATCTCCTTTGCTCCAAGGAGAACAACACTAACTTTCCCAACCTAAACTTGTAACTAAAATCCCTCATCCCTGGAATCATTCTAGTTAATCTCTTCTGCACCCTCTCAAGGACTCTCAATCCTTCCTAAAGTGTGGGGACCAGAACTAGATGCAATACTCTAGTTGTGGCTAACAAGAGCTTTATAAAGGTTCAGCATAGCTTCCCTGTTTTTGTACTCAAAGCCCCTATTTATGAAGTCCAAGATCCAATATGTTTTGCTACCCACTCTCTCAACATGTCCTGCTACCTTCAAAGATCAATGCACATGCACCCAGGTCCCTCTGTTCCTGCACACTCTTTATAAATGCGCCGTTAAGTCTGTTTTGCACCGCCCCCGCCCCTTCTGCAAAAATGCATCACCTCACACTCGTTTGTATGAAATTCCATCTGCCACTTGTCTGCCCATTCTGCTAGCCTATCTATGTCCTGTTGCAGGCAGTTCGTATCATCCTCCTGTTTGCCACTCCTCCAATTTGGAGAACACCATTGTCCACCATCCTCCAGTCTGAAAAATAACGATTCATCGTGACTTGCTGTTTTCTGTCCTTAAGCCAATTTTTTTATCCAAACTTACACTGACCCTCCTATTCCAGAAACCTCAATTTTCGTTTGGTAGTACAGAACTTGAGTATTGCTGAAAATAGAGACATGTTGTCGAAGCTTTTCGTCTTGCACTCATCAGGACAATACGCAAGAATAACCAATGTGAAGGAACACAACAACTTATACTGCATAAGAAGAGAGTGCTGATTGATTGGCAATCCTTGTCACATACCTTTTGGCACCCCGCAACTCACCTGCTAAATTTAAATGAGGCCAGGGCTTGAAAACCACCGGGGGTTCTTTCACCGCCAGAACAGGCGGCAGGCCAGCACGCTGCCAGTCAGCCATCCAAAAGACAAAACCAACCCCAGGGACTTATGTTTTATTGACTTGTTACCAGGTTATACTGATTCAGTGTAGAATAACAGAGAAAGTGGGCTCCTGAAATTTTTATGGATCATTTGGCCTGCCAAAAAAGGAAGAATTCTTGCAAAATTAGAAGGTTATTTATTTGTGGTCTACCACATGGAGAAAAAGGAGTATTATAGCTGCTGAAGCCTGTAATTGTAAGCACAACTGGGTGGGCCATATTAATGCACTTAGAGAATGTCAGTACTAATTAGGAGGTCCCACTCCTTATGAACCTACAAGTCGTATATATTTTAGGAAGGTGGATAGCAGCCAAAGTGCTTGACATTGAGATAGCTCAGATAAATTTTTATGCTTCCAAGAGTGATCAACATGTAATTTTTAATCGCATGACCTTATGCTTGTTGCCGCTAAGACAAAGATCTATATTATTTTGTTTGTCATCACTGTGGAGACAAGAATCCAATCCACAATTGGGTGTTGGGCTATTCATTTCTTAATGATACATTCTATGAAAGCCCTGCACATCCCTAGAAGACTGATAAAATTCAGCCCTGGAAGTAGCGCATGCTGCATTTATGGGCATTTCAGTGCAGCGCCCAATTCTGGGAAGGGTGCTTGTGCGGGTGTGCGACGCAAGAGTGATCAGATCGGCAAGTCAAAATAGCCGTTCTGGCTGATTTGACTCACGTTTTCAAAACATGGACGCACAGGTCCAATGAGCGCCTGTGCTAAACACTCTCAGC
Organism: Heterodontus francisci; assembly: GCF_036365525.1. Classification (NCBI taxonomy): domain Eukaryota; kingdom Metazoa; phylum Chordata; class Chondrichthyes; order Heterodontiformes; family Heterodontidae; genus Heterodontus; species Heterodontus francisci. Next base: position 27,125,501 of record NC_090388.1, on the reverse strand, counting down.
TGAACATGCATTCAGCTGCATTTGGCACCCTCCCACTAGTGCTATTTAAAGGGATAGGCATCAACTTGCAAGTGAGGTGCTTTTGATTTACTTCTGCTGTGGCAAAGTTTGTGGAAGTACTGTGGATTGTTTTAGGAGGTCTTTTGGTGAGTTGGTGCATCCATTCAAGGAGGGCAGAGGATTTGGCCACCTGTCCACACCAAGCTTAATCAAGGCTGTGACCTTTGGGTCTGCAACATGACTGAGAAATGGAGCTGAGGCTGAAGAGAGAGGAAGCTCTGTGAAAAGGGAGAAGGAGGGCTCTCCACAAAAAGTCCTGCCCACCATAGGTTTTCAGAGAGCTCTTCTCATACTCCCACCTCACCCATGAGCAATGCTTGAGGCAACCCAGATTCAACAAAGAGGTGGTCACAGAACTGTGCCACCTCCTTCAACACAGCCTGCAGCCTCACACCAGGGTAAAGACTGCACTGCCAGTGGCTGCAAAGATCATTATTGCATTAAACCTCTACGCAACTAGATAATTCTAGGTGGGAGCGTGTGACATATCCAACATGTCCCAGTACGCCATCCATTGTTGCATCCGGGAGGTGACAGAAGCTCTGTATGTGAAGAGAAGTGATTTTATTGTGTTGTCTCTAAGCAGAGAGAAGCAGGATGAGAAAACACGTGGCTTTGCCAGGATAGCGAGATACCCAATGGTACAGGGAGCCATCAACTACACACACAAGTCTCTGTGGGCTCCACATGTCAATGAGGAGAGGTACAGGAACAGCAAGGGCTACCGTTCCATCAATGTGCAGTTGGTGTATGATCATACACAAGCCATTATGTCGGTGAATGGCTGTTATCCTGGCAGCAGCCATAATACCTTCTTCCTGAGGCAGTCTGCTCTTCCCACTATTTCAAGAAGAACCAAAGGGTGGCTACTCGAAGTTGGCACCATACATTCTAAATTTTTCTGACAAAACATCGTCGCTGAGAGGGCTCTGAAAGACAGACATACCATTTGTATGACAAGAGGACCATCAGCATATGTTTGAGTCTCTCAAACAAGGATTGTCAGCAGAAACCCGTACCCCGCAGTACTACGACCCAAGGAAAAAGACAATTCTGGAAGTCGATGCCTTACAGAAAGGGCTGGGAGTGTGCATCTTACAGGATGGCAAACCGCTTGCATTTGAGTCCAAATGTTTATCCTGAGCACGGTCCAATTATTCAAATATAGAGCGTGAAACATTTGCAGTGGTCTTTGGGATCACAAGGTTCTACACCTACCCGTTCGACAACAGTTCACAGTGGAAACTAACCACAAACCACTGGAGCTGATCTGGCACAACCCATTGACAAGCACACCACCTCGACTGCAGCAGCTCTTAGTGAAAGTACAGGGCGATGACTTTGATGTCTGCTACAAACTGGGTACTAAAATGGTCACCTCGGATACGCTGAGCAGATTGCCAAACCTGAGAAAGAATGAAGAAGTACCACTGGACCTACAAGTAGACAGCATGGACACCGAGGTGGAAGAAGTACTCAAAATCGACTTATTGCATTATGGTCAGCATAAATGTGACCAACTACAATCAGAAAGAGCAAATGACCCACAACTGAAGGCACTGTGGAGCGTCATCATGGAAGGTTGGCCTGACAGGGTATAAGAGGTGCCAGAAACTCTCAGATGCTTTTGGCCTTATAGAGATGAACTCGGTATCTCAAGAGGTGTCACCTTCAAGGGAAGACAGGGTATCTTGTCACAACTTCATCAAGTCCATATGGGCATAGAGTGAACAAGCCAACTGGCATGAGACTGTGTTTATTGGCCAGGGATCAACAATGACATCGAAAGGTTAGTGAGGATGTCCGAGGCATGCCAGAGCCACCAGCTACAGCAATGTAAAGAACCTCTACACCCTCAGAGATTCCGTCAGTTCCTTGGTCCGAAATTGCCACTGATCTATTTTCCATTAATGGAAATGACTTTATCTTAGTCACTGATTATTTCTTGAGATTTCCAGTTGTCAGGCAAGTAAATGACGCTTCAAGCACAGTTGTCGCAGACACATTGAGTGCCATATTCAGTCTATTCAGTGCACCTGAAGAAATCATTTCTGACAATGGACCACAGTATATGGGCAAACCTTTCAGGGATATGTGTGCCAAATGGGGCGTAAACCATGTGACATCCTCATCACATACCCTAGATCTAATTGACTAGCCGAGCATAGTCAAAGCACTTATCCTAAAGTATAGGACAACAAAACAAGATTTTCATGTTGCCATGCTCCACCTCAAAGCTACACCTATGGATATGGGCTTACCATCACCACTAGAGATCATGTTTGACAGACAAGTGCGGACGACTCTGCCAAGCCAAGGTCGATCTAAATTCTCCAAGTTGCAGTGGACACTACTTGAAAAACAGGGGAGCATGAAGATGGTGCATGACCGACATGCAGGAGTGGAACTTCCTCAGCTACATGTAGGACAGAAGATCAGGGTCATACACTCCACAATGAAAACATGGCTGTCTGCAGAGGTGTCTGGTCTAGTGGAGCGGTGTTGAGAAGGAACCGAAGCCAACTGAGTGATGTGTGCAGTACTCCAATTTTGCACAGCGACTTGAGGGATCACACACTAACGGTGGGGGGGTGTGACAGGTCAACAGGGCAGCCAACGCATTGGCAGCATGCCTGCAAACCCAGAATAGCCAAGGGTGAAATCCACATCCCCAGAAGGTTATACCATAACCAGATCTGAGAGAGTTCTCAAACTACCGAAACAATATATGGAATCTTAAGCCTCTCGATTCGTGAATTTCACAATCTCTGTCCATGTGTAAATAATTTTGACGTTATCAAATGTTATGTGTTTTTACTTCTAGCATATAAGACTTATCTTTGGAAAGAAAGAGGATGTTGTGTGATTGAGTGATGTCCCTTTGAGATCTTAGTATGCTAATGAGCTATGTATCAGGATCCAGTCGTGTGACTACATGCCGGAGTCACTTGCTACAGTAACACCTTGAGTAAGGTTTTGTAAATAGTTAGCTCTGTACTGTATATAATAGTCTAGCGGTAAATAAACCTGTTTGAGATCTTCAACAACCTGGGCTCCACGCATCTGATTTATGTTGCATCAGGCAACGTAAAAACCTTCTCATTACACCCTCCACACCATTTGGGTTCTCAAGCGATGTTCGTTCTGCCAGGACCACTCAGGGGGAGCACTACAATACTCACCAGTGCGCGTCTCCAAGCTCAGTGTGGTCTGATGCATCCTTCACAACCTCGTTCTTCATGAGGGACGGTGCAACCACTGCCACCAGGCATCCGGAGGCCACTTCAGGAGGAAGAGGAGGAGGAGGCAGGGAGAATGCATCCCAGACACTTTCACTCTAGGCGAGCTGTCCAGGACCTGCCCAGACTCCGTTTTCCTTAGAGGAACATCCCTTCATCATCATGGCTCCACCAATCCCCTCCCTACCATTCATCTGGAATGCCCCATCACAGCGTCCCGTTGGCCAAGATCCTGCAATAATAGCCACCAACAAAAACCTTACCAAAACATCTTTATCCAAAAACATAACTAATTATACGTTGGGTGGCTTTCGCCTATGCTGCAATGGAAGCTGAGATACAGTCATCAGACTCTGCATCATGGCTGTGTCAGCAGGAGCTGTTATGGAGTTGGCTGTCACTTCCACGTTGGAAAGGATGGGCTCCAAGCTCTGCATGATGCCCTCTTCCACGTAAGAGCCGGACTCCTCCATGCTTCTTGACAGGAAACTGTCTGGCAGGTCTGTCAATGCACCAAGCATTTCAGTGTAGATCCTCATCAGCATCCATCTGTATGCTGCCTCATCAAAGTCCTCATCTGACACCCCTACAGCAGAACTCATCTGCAACCTTGACCTCCAGTGAGCAGGCTCATGAGCTATCCTTTCCTCACCAACTTGCCTGCAGTCCACTCAAACTCAACACGTGCTGATCCTGCCTCTATGCTAGCCTCTAAAGTTCATGCAGTGCCAGCATCTGAGCTGGTGGCTGCAAGTGTCAGATCAAGCGGCTGTGCTTCTTCATCACTGTTGCGGCGTTGCTCCCTCTCTTCCTTCTGAGGCTGCTGTGACTGAGCAAGCAGCAGTTCTTGGGGATCTGAAAGCAGCAAATCAGAAGGGTTGGGGTTGGGGTTAGGGAAGGGGAGTGGGGTGGAAAGCAATAGGTCCATGGTAACACCATCTGCTGCTTGCTCTTCATTCCAGATAGCAAGGTGAAGGTAAAGTGGGAGTTGAGAAGGAGCATCAGGCAGTAATATACCGTCAATCTCAATGTTTTTGACGACGCACAATGCAATGGCCTCAGACACAGTTGGATCCACTGTAAGGCTCAGGGAATGATAGTGTGTCTGTCTCTCACCAGTTCTATTCTGCTGCTTTCTATTGTGCACCACTTGTCCTGCAGCAGAGAGGGCAGAATGTCAGTGATTCTGTTGTCGGATGTATGTGGAGGCAGCGAGAGGTGGGTGTGAGGCTGGCATCATTTCTGTGTGTGAAGGTGAGGTAGAGTTTCTGAGTGTTAGGGACTGCTGATAGGTGAGTGATGGGGGTGTGGTGCATTGGACAGCATGAGAGGTTGATGGTGTGGTGGGTAGAAGATGTCTTGTGAAGACGCATTTAGTGTTCTTGATCACCTGAGAGAGGTGATTGAAGTTCTTCTGATACTGCTGCTAGGTCCTCGGGGCCAGACTCTGGGAGTTAGCCTCCCTGGCCACCTGCTCCCATTTCCTTTGGATGGCTTTTCTTGAGGGTCTCTAGTCCCCCTGTGGAAACATGGCCTTTCTCCTCCTGTCAAATCCCATGACTAAGGCCTCCAGTGCCATATCCGTGATCTTGGGAACCCTCTCCCTGCCCTGGTGTTCCATTTGCTTTATTTCCAATTGTAGTGCTGGCAGTCAGCAGCAGATTCCTTTCAGTTAGTGCAGCTCCCCTTTAAGAGGGGCAGACTGCCTTGAAGAGCTGGAGGCCAGCTGGAACACATGCTTGTCACATTTCAGGCTGAAGAATCACACTTGAAGTCACAGATTTAACTTTAACAAAGATTTAACAAGCTTTAATAAAAAGACTTCTGTAGAGTTCTTGTTTACTACTGCTTACTGTGGGTACAAAGCCTATCTGACCTTGCCAGAACCCCCAGGTCAGGTGTTTTCCCCAAAGTACAAAGCTATTTTCAGTTTCCCTTCCAAGTACCATATAGTCTCTAATACTCAAGCCCTTTTGACAATACTGTCCTTGCATGCTGCTCGGCCACCTGTTGAACATTCAGCCAGCCAGCAGTATGGGTCCCAGTTGGCTGAACGCTACAATCATGGAACTGAGGAGGCAACCCAAAGTTTGCGTGCTGCCTGCCTTAGAAGGGCCAAGGGCAGGATGATCACAAACTGTGATCCAAAAATTGGGAGCAATTAATTTGTAGCATTTAATAAGCATTTAATTATACTTATTTCCAAAATATTGGCTTGCCTCTTGACAGAAAATAGAATGTGTACCATCCTTCAATATGTTAACAAATAATCAGATAACTGATTTTATTCATGGTCTGCATTTCCCTGTATTTTGAACTTGATTTTCATTTTTTAAATTCTTTTATGGGATATGGGCATCACTGGCAAGGCCAGCATTTGTTGCCCATCTCTAATTGCCCTTGACAACTGAGTGGCTTGATAGGCCATTTCAGAGGGCAGTTAAGAGTCAACCACATTGCTGTGGGTCTGGAATCACATGTAGGCCAGACCATGTAAGAATGGTAGATTTCCTTCCTTAAAGGACATTAGTTAACCAGATGGGTTTTTTACAACAAATGATGATAGATTCCAGATTTTTTTTAATTAATTTAATTTATTAATTAAATGGGAGCTCATGTCATTAGCCTGGGCCTCTGAATTACTAGTCCAGTGACATTACCACTAGGCCATCATCTCCTCTCATGTAAGCAGAAATAATTGGTGCATACTGACTGAATGATGGACTGGCAACATTAATCTTTTTGTTATTCTTTCATAGGATGTGGGGGTCTCTGGCTAGGACGGCATTTATTGCCCATCCCTAATTGCCCTTGAGAAATTGGTGGTGAGCTGTCTTCTTGAACCACTGCAGTCCTTGTGGTGCAGGTACACCCACAGTGCTGCTAGGGAGAGGGTTCCAGGATATTGACCCAGTGACAGCGAAGGAACAGTGATATAGTTCCATACCAGGATGGTGTGTGAATTGGAGGGGAACTTGCAGATGGTGGTGTTCCCATGCATCATGGGTTTGGAAGGTGCTGTCCAAGGAATCTTGGTGAGTTGCTGCAGTGCATTTTGTAGATGGTACACACTGCTGCCACTGTACATCAGTGGTTGAGGGCGTGAATGTTTAAGGTGGTGGATGGGGTGCCAATCAAGCCGGCTGCTTTTTCCTGGATGGTGTCGTGTTTCTTGAGTGTTGTTGGAGCTGCACTCATCCAGACAAGTGGAAAGTATTCCATCACACTCCTGACATGTGCCTTGTAGATGGTGGACAGGCTTTGGGGAGTCAGGAGGTAAGTTACTTGCCGCAGATTTCCCAGCCTCTGACCTGCTCTTGTAGCCATGGTACTTATATGGTTACTCCAATTCAGTTTCTGGTCAATGGTAACTCCCAGGATGTTGACAGTGGGGGATTCAGCGATGGTAATGCCATTGGACATCAATGGGAGATTGTTAGATTCTCTCTTGTTGAGATGGTCATTGCCTGGCCCTTGTGTGGCGCGAATATAATTTGCCACTTATCAGCCCAAGCCTGGATGTTGTCCAGGTCTTGCTGCAAATGGACATGGACTGCTTCAGTATCTAAGGAATCACAAATGGTGCTGAACATTATGCAATCATCAACGAACATCCCCACTTCTGACCTGATGATGGAAGGAAGGTCATTGATGAAGCAGTTGAAGATAGTTGGGCCTAGGACACTATCCTGAGGAACTCCTACATTGATTTCCTAGGGCTGAGATGATTGACCTCCAACAACCACAACCGTCTTCCTTTCTGCTAGGTTTGACTCTAACCAGTGGACTTTGTTACGGCACTTTCTTAAATACAAAAGAATTAGAAATGTAAATTAGGCATTATTCTCCTCAAGATATGTTTTGTGCTCCAGGCCTACAATTTGAAACTCAGCAATTTTGATCACAATTCGATAAGTACATGGGGGGATAAAGGATAGAAGGATAGGGTGAGATAAATAAGGTGGGAGGAGAATTGAATGGAGCATGAACACCAGCATAGACCTGTTGGGATGAATGGCCTGTTTATGTGCCATGAAACTTTTTTTTTTATTCATTCAGGGATGTGGGCGTCGCTGGCTAGGCCAGCATTTATTGCCCATCCCTAATTGCCCTCGAGAAGGTGGTGGTGAGCTGCCTTCTTGAACCGCTGCAATCCATTTGGGGTAGGTATATCCACAGTGCTGTTAGGAAGGGAGTTCCAGGATTTTGACCCAGCGACAGTGAAGGAATGGAGATATAGTTCCAAGTCAGGATGGTGTGTGACTTGGAGGGGAACTTGCAGGTGGTGGGGTTGCCATGTATTTGCTGCCCTTGTCCTTCTAGTTTGTGGAGGTCGCGGGTTTGGATAGTGCTGTCGAAGGAGCCTTGGTGCATTGCTGCAGTGCATCTTGTAGATGGTACACACTGCTGCCACTGTGCGTCGGTGGTGGAGGGAGTGAATGTTTGTAGATGGGGTGCCAATCAAGTGGGCTGCTTTCTCCTGGATGGTGTTGAGCTTCTTGAGTGTTGTTGGAGCTGCAGGCATCCAGGCAAGTGGAGAGTATTCCATCACACTCCTGACTTGTGCCTTGTAGATGGTGGACAGGCTTTGGGGAGTCAGGAGGTGAGTTACTCGCCTCAGGATTCATAGCCTCTGACCTGCTCTTGTAGCCACAATATTTATATGGCTACTCCAGTTCAGTTTCTGGTAATTGGTAGCCCCTAGGATGTTGATAGTGGGGGATTCAGTAATGACGTTGAATGTCAAAGGGAGATGGTTAGATTCCCTCTTGTTGGAGATGGTCATTGCCTGGCACTTGTGTGGCGCGAATGTTACTTGCCACTTATCAGCCCAAGCCTGGATATTGTCCAGGTCTTGCTGCATTTCTAAACAGACTGCTTCAGTATCTAAGGAGTCACGAATAGTGCTGAACATTGTGCAAAAATCAGCGAACATCCTCACTTCTGACCTTATGATTGAAGGAAGGTCATTGATGAAGCAGCTGAAGATGGTTGGGCCTAGGACACTATCCTGAGGAACTCCTGCAGTGATGTCCTGGAGCTCAGATGATTGACCTCCAACAACCACGACCATCTTCCTTTGCGCCAGGTATGACTCCAGCCAGCGGAGGGTTTTCCCCCTGATTCCCATTGACCTCAGTTTTGCTCGGGCTCCTTGATGCCATACTCGGTCAAATGCTGCCTTGATGTCAAGGGCAGTCACTCTCACCTCACCTCTTGAGTTCAGCTCTTTTGTCCATGTTTGAACCAAGGCTGTAATGAGGTCAGGAGCTGAGCAGGTTATTGCTAAGCAATGTCGCTTAATGGCACTGTTGATGACACCTTCCATCACTTTACTGATGATTGAGAGTAGGCTGATGGGGCGGTAATTGGCCGGGTTGGACTTGTCCTAGTTTTTGTGTACAGGACATACCTGGGCAATTTTCCACGTTGCAGGGTAGATGCCAGTGCTGTAGCTGTACTGGAACAGCTTGGCTAGGGGTGCGGCAAGTTCTGGAGCACAGGTCTTCAGTACTATTGTCAGGGCCCATAGCTTTTGCAGTATCCAGTGCCTTCAGTCGTTTCTTGATATCATGTGGAGTGAATCGAATTGGCTGAAGTCTGGCATCTGTGATGCTGGGAACTTCAGGAGGAGGCCGAGATGGAGCATCAACAAAAGTGTTGCAAATGCTTCAGCCTTATCTTTCGCACTGATGTGCTGGGCTCCCCCATCATTGATGATGGGGATATTTGTGGAGACACCTCCTCCAGTTAGTTGTTTAATTGTCCACCACCATTCACATCTGGATGTCGCAGGACTGCAGAGCTTATGGGATCACTTAGCTCTGTCTATCGCATGCTGCTTACGCAGTTAGTCCTGTGTTGTAGCTTCACCAGGTTGACACCTCATTTTGAGGTATGCCCCACTCTACTTATAATTCCAGATTTATTAATTAAATTCAAATTCCACCTTCTGCTGTGGTGGGATTCGAACCCATGTCCCCAGAGAAATACCCTGGGTCTCTGAGTTACTAGTCCAGTGATAATACCACTACGCCACTGCCTACCCTTCTAAGTAATTCAATGTAATGTTACTGTTGACTTCAATAACCTTAATGGGAAAACAATCGTGGGGAAAGATGGCAACCCTGATGCACATTTCAAAAATAGCATAGTGTTCAGATAACAATCTGTGCAAAATGACAAAAAGATGCTTTTCTGCAAACCTCCTTTTGGGATTGTGCAAGTTACTTTGTGGTAAGAGAGGCTACTCAAATTGAGAGCAGATGTTAGGTTCAATCTCAGGTGAGAAAAGGGAGATAAAGAGCCAAAGATGAGATTTGGATGGGAAAAAGTTAAATTCAGTAAGAGATCAGACCCAAAATAACTGAGCAGAGATGTTAGCAAATTGGCTGACAGATCAGCAGTGGATAATTTTCATGTGAGAAGCATGATGTGCAAAATAAATGTACTCCTGGAAGGCAAAAGGGCCAGAAATCAAAGGATAAAGGGGTATGGAGAAAGAGATTAAAATTAAGTGAACTTAAAAGGAAAACAGACGATAAAGTTAGGGCTAATAATATTCGAGAAAATTAACAACAATAGAGAAAGTGGACTGAGGAGGTACAAAGGGCAATAAGAAAGGCTAAAAGGAATGTGTAAAAAGACTAGGCAATAACGTGAAAGGAAGCTTTGATAAGCAGTTACAAAAGAACATTTAAAGAATGTGTAGGACCATACAGAGATGAAGAAGAAGGGTTGATTTTGACTTCTGAGTGATCAATCGGAGAAGTGCGCTGGCAAGCCGCCTGTTCCGATGGCAAAGAGGATCACCCCAATATCGATGTCCTAGCTTCATTTAAATTTAGCAGGAAAATTGCTGGGCACCAGACAGAAGTCCTGATGCAGCTTCCTCGATTGAGGCCTCGCGATTGTGCTGTGGCGCTCCAAGCGAGGTAAGTTGCGAAGGGTTGCAAAGGCAGAGGGTGGAGGTCCCAGGGCGGCAGCTCCACAGAGGAGCCCACAAAAATAATTTGATACTAACCTTTGGCAGACCTGCTCAGCTGCATCGCCTGTTAAACGGTTCTGGCCAAAAATGGCAATCAGGGTCCTATTTACATCATAAGGCCTCGATTACCATATTAAAAAGGGCCGATCACCTGAATTAAGTGACCCCTTGGACATCCAGCAGTCGGCCCTCTTTCAAAATGGAGCTGGGTACATCGCCAGTGTTAATGAGCCAGTAAAGCTACCAACCCCATTTTAAAGCCATTACTGTCCTCACCTGGCACTAACAGATCAGTGAAAATCAACCTTAGGGAGTCTAATTGTTGAGGATAAAAGTAGTGTGGAGCTATATTAAATAAATATTTTTCATTTTCTTTGTCAAATGATGGTGGAAATGGGAATAGAGGCAAATTGGAGGAAGACATAGAACAATTGCTACAGGCAACTGAAGAAAAGGAATGGATTCTAAAAGAATATATTTCCATCAATCATTCTTAACCATTAGATACAGATTATTTGGACACACCCAGTCACTCTGAAATTTTACAGCAGAAAGCAGAATCAAAATTACAACGGGATATTCAAGAGTGGAATTTGTAGCCTCTGGGCCTCTCATATTGTACTTGATTTTGTTTTTAACTAGTACATTTGGCCAGACTGAACATAGTTTAGGATAATACAGCTGAAATAAAATACATAATGATCAACAAGGGGCTACAGCTGTAAGAAGCAGCAGTTCATGTTAGTAGTGATTCGCTGCACCCTCTGACCCTCCATTGTTATTGATGGCACCCCCTTTGTTAATGTCTCCAGACCACCTTTTACTCCTCCCTTGTTAGCAGGGATACAATACTTCAGATGCTGTATTTTCAGATGTACAATTGACGCTGTTCCAAATGCTTCCTTTTTATTCCTCTGATGATATACTTGCATTTATACAAAATTAGCATCTGAATAGTTTGTGAAAATGTTTCTAGAGACCAGCTTTCTTTTGTTGAGTTTCAACAATGCCACAAGAACCCTTCTGTTTGAGGATTGTGCATTGTAATCTTTAAGGATCTTTAAAATGACTTAGCATTTTTCCTGTAGAAGCCATGATAATTGGCATTGTGTAGTTATGGACATTATTGCTGCATTACTTTGACTTGTTACAGTGCTTTTTTCCACAAACACCTGAATTTTGCAGTTCCTAAGCTAAAACTTTAGACACCTAGAATCCTTCCCACCTTCACCCCCACTATACTCCCAAGCCTCAATCCCAAATACTCACCAATGAATTCAGCCACAAATAAGTATTTGTAATGCATCAGTGTGGCATTTCTGTTCACCCATCAGCCTTCCTTATGTCTCCTCAGAGTGAAATTTCCCAATCGCTGCCAAATTATGGAAAATATAATGTTGATTCACTTCTAATGAAAAGGAGGTTGAGATGATGCCAGCTTACAAAAAAATGTAAGAGAAATTACTTTTATCCCAGATATCTGGAACTCAAATCCAAAAAGTGAGTAGGCAGCATGTTAACTCACTGTGTCACCTTTTATTTTATTAATTTGTGGGATGTGAGCATCGTTGGCTAGGCCAGCATTTATTGCCCATCCCTAATTGCCCTTGAACCGAGTGGCTTGCTAGGTCATTTCAGAGGGCATTTAAGAGTCAACCATATTGCTGTGGGTCTGGAGTCACATGTAGGCCAGACCAGGTAAGGATGGCATATTTCCTTCCCTACAGGACATTAGTGAACCAGATGGGTTTTTACAACAATCGACAATGGTTTCATGGTCACCATTAGACAAGTTTTAATTCCAGATTTATTAATTGAATTCAAACATCATCATTGCCGTGGTGGGATATGAACCTATGTCCTCAGAGCATTAGCCCGAGCCTCTGGATTACTAGTCCAGTGACATTACCACTACACCACTGCCTCCCCAAGCTCAGCATTTTCCAGTGTTATTAAGAAAAGCTATAGGATTATATTTTCAACTTTTATAATCATTACTGCAGGAAGACTAGAGTCAGTTCCCAAAGCAAGCACTTCTGACCAGTGCATTTACATCCACAGACACATATAATGTGTGAACCATTGCTTGTAACATAATAGTGTTGAACAATTATAGTTTAATAACCCAGCTGTCTTACACTAGCTCTAAAGTGTACCATAGGGCACTCCAAGCTGTTGGTGAATTAGGATCTTACTCATTTCTTTTCCTGACAACTTATGTTTATTGACAATCTGTACTTTATACCATTCATAAATGGTACAGTAATCCATTCCTTTTAAAGAAAATCACTTTAGTGGTCTAAATTCTATTCAGTTGTTTACAATGTGCTGCATATTTCAGATATTAAAATAACCACTTTCTTGTTGACAAGATGTTTAAGTTTTTTTTAAAATTTTGTCACTCTTAATTTTTCTTCATTATAAATCATTTCCTTAGATACATTATGGTACTGTCATGCAGACCCCCACCTGCCAAGAATGGGGCACCGATATTTCGCCACATGGACATTAAATTTTAAAATTGTTGCTGGGAAGAAAAGAAGGTCTATTACAAGGGGTTGCCAAGCCCCTGACTGGAAAGACATTTGCATAGTAACAGACAGTGCTTGGAAAGGACAAATGGGCCACTCCCTGCTCCAATTTAATCCACAATGGACTTTTGATTATCACACATTGAAGGTGGAGAGGCTAGCATCCCAGGCTAACTGCTAAGATGGCCGAATACACAAACAGACGTGGTCAGACCAGTTTAGTCACATGACTAACTGGTTGTTGGGGTTTTTTGATTTTGAACTTACCACAGAGTTTTAAAACTCAGAAAGCTGTTTGCTCCTGGACTGAAAAGACCTCTCTCCTGTCTGCTCTCATCTCGCTGTCACCAGCTTTGGAAACCATTGAAGACATATGAACCCCAAGAGATAAAAGTCTCCTACAGTGAACAAGGTTTAAGACGAATACTAGGCCCCAATGAAAAGCAAGACTACCGACAATCGAGGGCTCTACAGAAGCTCGAAGCACAGTAAAAAAAACCCTCTTCAGAGATTCCCTCAAACCTCTCCACTATTATATTTTTCTTCTCTTTTCTGTCTCTATTTGCATGTGCAGATCGAGTATACATGTTATGTGGGGCATGATGTGTATTCGTAGGTGTTAACAGAATTAGAGTTTAAGTTTAAGTTTAATAAAATTTCACTTTTCTTCCTTAAATCTAAGAAGGTCTGTTTGTGCTCATTTCTTTGCCTTATAATTGGAAAGTGGTGAACAAGGATTCACCAAGGAGGAGCTCAAAACGCAGTGTGTTTAAAATTAAATCCTGTTACAATAAGACCAGGTGAAGGCGAACGAGACCCCTAGACACCTTTCTCACCTGGTCATAACAGTACAATCAATATTTTGCAAGAATAAGCCTCAATGGTTTATATTTTTAGCAATAATATTCACATGAATGCATCAAATATTTTTAAGTTGGTATCTAATAGCCATTTTCTCCAATTATTTGCCATTTGACTATAACACGTTCTGGTTGCGGAATTCTCCACAATCATTCAACAATACCATTTGTTGACAGGAGGTGAGTGTGTTTTACTTTTACACTTCCTTCCCCCCCCCCGCCCCCCCCCCTTCATCTGGCAGCATTCCACACAATAAGTTTCAAACATCTGGCACAAGACTCGAGCTTTGCTGCACAGTAAAACTCATTCACACACTATGGTGAAGTTCAAATCTCATGCATTGCAGGAGCCTGACTCTGATTTAGTTTGAAGTCAAGTGCCCAAGCGTTTGGGCTGCTCTGTAATTTTATCCTTTCTATAGTTAACAGTAAGCATTCATAAAGCATGTTTCTGCAAAAATAATGTTTATGGTAGAAAATGCATAGTGTACTTCGCAAGCAGCAAAGGCCATTCTGTACTCATAGGTTAAACTGCTAACTGATTGAAATCTGATTAATGGCAACAACATCACATGAGCATTGACCAATACACATTACAGCATATGGCTAACATGCATATTGCTTTGCAAGCAGAAATATGCCTTGATAAAAGACATGTACAACTGGCATGGGATACAAGCTGAAGTGTTTCTATGATGAATTTGACAATCAAGTCGATAGGTCTGTTAGTGATCAACCAGAGTTCTATGTGTTGAGGTATGCTGAATTTTTTCTTAAATTTGCCAAATCATGACCAGTTCAGAATTAATCAATCAATCAAGCTTTGCATAATAAAGTGGACTAAAATAATGAAAAGTTCAGTAAAATGGTACAAATCAAACTGAGATCAAAATGTTATTTTGTTGTAAAATGTAACATATATTGTGAAAGTTTAAAAGGAATATAAGCAAATCAAAACCAGCACCATGTGCTTTATGACTTTACAAATCAATGCTGGACCTTATATTGAATTTACAGCACAGAAACTGGCCATTTGGCCCATTTATGAATACAAGCCTCTCATCCTGCTTCATCTAACATTATCAGCATATCCTTCTATTTCATTCCACCTCATGCACTTATCGAGCTTCTCATTAAAGTGCTTTTGGGAAGGGTTTAAACTAACTTGGCAGGGGGATAGTAACCAGGAGCTAACATTAGAGAGGTAAAACAAGATGCACAAAGAATTGGGAGAAACAGAGAGCACGAGAGTAAGAAATAGCAAGGTATTAGGTGGGGTCAGAGTAAGAAGGAGTGCAATAAGGTCTAAATTAGGTTTATTGTGTATGCATGTGAGTGTGGTAAATAAGGTTAGTAAGTTGCAGGTGCAGATAGCCACATGGGAATGTGTTGTGGCGATAATGGAGACCTGGCTCCAAAAAGGCAGGACTGGGTATGAAATATTCCTGGATACAAGGTGTTCAGGAAAGATAGGGAAAGAAGAAAAGGAAGAGGGTGGCAGTATTGATTATGCGTAATATTACTTTGCTGAAGAGAGAGGATGTCCTAGAGGGGTCAAGGACAGAATCTATTTGGTTACAGCTATATACTGGGATGATGTGATGGCAGATTCTTCACAGGCGAAGATCATGGGAAGGCTTGTCTGTGTGGTAGTTAGCATGATCATTGGTGACTGACGTGGCCAATTCGTGTTCTGCTGGTTCTTGAGCAGTTGGGTCACAAGAACTCCTCATTTGGAGAGGTTCTACTATAAGCAGACTCCTTCTGTTGTGCGCACCTTTCTTCAGCAGCCTCATGTCTGTTTGTTTTGAACTTGTCGACTGCATTCCTAGTTTTTGCATGCCAGGTGCCTCCATTGGCAGTCTCCAGCTCCCAATTCTCTATCAATGGTAATATATTACCCCCAACACCATGAGCTCTTACCTTGTGCAGTAGCCTTTTATGTGGCATCTTAGCTTACTGCATTGAGGTTGCTACTGTGAATGCTGATCTGCGGCAGTTTGTCTTTCCTCGGGGCTGTGGTTAGTACAGCACTTCTGTTCCTTTAGGCTAATAGTAAGGCCAAAGGCATTTTCTGCCTCAGAGAAACAGTTTACAATGAGCTGCATTGCCTCTTCCCAGTGTGCCTGAAGGGCACAATCAGCAGCAAACAGAAGCTCCACGTAAAGCTCTTCCATGGTTTTGGTATCTGCCAGTACTCATCGCAGGCTGAAGAGACTGCCGTCTATTCAGAAGTGGATGTATATGCCCTCTGTTAAGCCTGCCTTTGCCTCTTGAAGCATCGTACTAGGGCGGCACAGTGGCGCAGTGGTTAGCACCGCAGCCTCACAGCTCCAGCAACCCGGGTTCAATTCTGGGTACTGCCTGTGTGGAGTTTGCAAGTTCTCCCTGTGTCTGCGTGGGTTTTCTCCGGGTGCTCCGGTTTCCTCCCACAAGCCAAAAGACTTGCAGGTTGGTAGGTAAATTGGCCATTATAAATTGCCCCTAGTATAGGTAGGTGGTAGGGAAATATAGGGACAGGTGGGGATGTGGTAGTAATATGGGATTAGTGTAGGATTAGTATAAATGGGTGGTTGATGGTCGGCACAGACTCGGTGGGCTGAATGGCCTGTTTCAGTGCTGTATCTCCAAACTAAAACTAAACTAAAATAGGGAAAATGATCAGTGTCAGAACACACCCTTGCTTAACACCATTGAAGATAGGGAAACTGTCCGAGATGGCTGCAATCTGCTTAACTTCATCTTTCTGGCCTTCATACAGTTGACGGAGAATGATGGGGAAGCTGGGAGGGCACCCCAATTGAGATAGTATCTTCCAAAATCCGTCTCGGCTGACTGTACCGAATGCCTTGGTGAGATCTACAAAAGTACCATAAGGGCCCATGTTTTGTTCAAATCCGCACTGACTTTCAGGGAGGCTTTCTTCAGCTATTGTTGGAACAAGTCTATTTCGAAGCACTCTGGCCAGGGTTTTGCCTGTAATGGAGAGTAATGTGATGCCTCTGGAGGTTGAACAGTCAGACTTCTCCCTCTTGTCTTTGTAGAGGGAGACAATCACTGCATCTCAAAGGTCCTGCGGCACTGTCCCTTTCTCCCAGCATGCTGTAAACAGATCTGTAAGCCTTGTGGGCAGCTCGGGAGAGACAAAGGCTAAGGGAGTAAACCCTAACAGAAAATCCGGAGCGGAACCCCGAAGGCAGTCATGTGTCACCTTTGGCATGTTTCCGGCAATTCCTGCAGCCAAACCGGTGCCAAACGTCATGCTCTGCACTCCTTTGGACCCCACTAGGAAGGCCGAGAGGGGGGTTTTGATGCTTGGGCAGCTCACAACCTCCATACATTCCGCCCAGGCATGCACCATGGAGAGGTCACTCCATAGTCGCCTCACAGCAACCAAAACAACACGGACTGCAGCAGTTACGGGTTATAAGTCCAGTTCAATTGGCGTAGAAATTGGGCGCCACGGGTTGCCTTTGTCGGTGGGAAAGGTCCTCACATCTCACTGGATAGCTACCGCCCGCCTCAAACCAGGCAGCCCCCGGTCAGAAAGGTTCTGTCCCGCCACAGTCCACCTGCTTCAATGGGTGCTTGGAGCTCAGGGTCATTGCCCGACAAGTGGACTGTAACACTGCACCAAACAGCACGACAAAAAAAGGAAAGAAGGTACCAGCCCTTCGTTTTGCAAGCTGGAACATCAGAACTATGTGTCCTGGCCTGCCGGAAGACCTTACACAAACCAACAACTCTTGGAAGACCGCCATCATTAACAACGAGCTCAGTAGACTCAATGTAGACATTGCAGCACTTCAGGAGACACGCCTCCCTGCGAGCGGATCTCTAAGAGAGCAAGACTACACCTTCTACGAGCAGATTAGGGATCCTGAAGAACCAAGACAGCATGGAGTGGGCTTCGCCATCAGAAACTCTTTGCTCAGCATGATAGAGCCACCTTCAAATGGCTCGGAACGCATACTGTCCATCCGACTGCTCACCGCTTCTGGTCCAGTACACCTACTCAGCATCTGTGTTCCAACACTCTGCTCCCGACTTGAAGTTAAAGACCAGTTCTACGAGGAACTCCATAATATCATTAGTAGCATTCCTAATACCGAACATTTGTTCCTGCTGGGGGACTTTAAGGCCTTAATGACTCATGGCCCTCCTTCCTTGGGCACTATGCATTGGAAGGATGAATGAGAATGGGAAGAGACTGCTGGAGTTGTGTACCTATCATAACCTCTGCATCACCAACTTGTTCTTTCATACTAAACCCTGTCAGCAGGTTTCATGGAGACACCCAAGATCATGTCGTTGGCACCAGCAGGACCTCATTGTCACAAGGCGAGCCTCTATAAACAGTGTCCAAATCACACACAGCTTCCACAGTGCGGACTGCGACACCGACCACTCCCTGGTGTGCAGCAAAGTTAGACTCAAACCAAAGAAGCTACATCACTCCAAGCAGAAGGGACGTCCGCGCATCAACACGAATAGAATTTCTTATCCACAGCTGTTAAGTAATTTTCTAAATTCACTTGAAAAAGCCCTTCAAAACACTCCTGCAGGGGATGCAGAGACCAAGTGGGCCCACATCAGAGAAGCCATCTATGACTCAACAATGACTACCTTTGGCAGACGTGAGAAGCAGAATGCAGACTGGTTTCAATCTCACTTTGAGGAGCTGGAACCTGTCATAGCCAGTAAGCACACTGCACCGTTGAACTACAAGAAAGCCCCCAGTGAGTTAACATCTGTAGCATTTAAAGTAGCCAGAAGCGCTGCACAAAGAACAGCCAGGCGCTGTGCAAATGACAACTGGCAACACCTATGCAGTCATATTCAGCTGGCCTCCGTCACCGGAAACATCAGAGGAATGTATGATGGCATTAAGAGAGCTTTTGGACAAACCATCAAGAAGATCGCCCCCCTCAAGTCTAAATCAGGGGACACGATCACTGACCAAAGCAAGTAAATGGACCACTGGGTGGAGCACTACCTAGAACTGTACTCCAGGGAAAATGTTGTCACTGATACCGCCCTCAATGCAGCCCAGTCTCTGCCAGTTATGGATGAGCTGGATGAACAGCCAACAAAATCGGAACTTAGTGATGCCATTGATTCTCTATTCAGTGGAAAAGCCTCTGGAAAGGACAGCGTTACCCCTGTAATAATCAAGAGTGCCAAGCCTGCTATACTCTTGGCACTCCATGAACTGCTTTGCCTGTGCTGGGATGAGGGAGCAGTACCACAGGACATGCGCGATGCCAATATCATCACCCTCTAGAAGAACAAGGGTGACCGCGGTGACTGCAACAACTACTGTGGAATCTCCCTGCTCAGCATAGTGGGAAAAGTCTTTGCTCGAGTCATTTTAAACAGACTCCAGAAACTGGCTGAGCATGTCTACCCTAAGGCACAGTGCGGTTTTCGAGCAGAGAGATCCACCATTGACATGCTGTCCTCCCTTCGCCAGCTACAGGAGAAATGCCGCGAACAACCCCTCTACGTTGCATTCGTAGATCTCACCAAAGCCTTTGACCTCGTCAGCAGACGTGATCTCTTCAGACTACTAGAAAAGATCGGATGTCCACCTAAGCTACTGAGTATCATCACCTCATTCCATGACAATATGAAAGGCACAATTTAGCTTAGCGGTGCCTCATCAGACCCCTTTCCTATCCTGAGTGGCATGAAACAGGGCTGTGTTCTCGCACCTACACTGTTTGGGATCTTCTTCTCACTGTTGCAGTCACATGCGTTCAAGTCTGCAGAAGAAGGAATTTTCCTCCACACAAGATCAGATGGCAGGTTGTTCAACCTTGCCCGTCTTAGAGCGAAGACCAAAGTATGGAAAGTCCTCATCAGGGAACTCCTCTTTGCTGACGATGCTGCATTAACATTCCACACAGAAGAGTGTCTGCAGAGTCTCATCGACAGGATTGCGGCTGCCTGCATCGAATTTGGCCTAACCATCAGCCTCAAGAAAACAAACATCATGGGACAGGACGTCAGAAATGCCCCATCCATCAATATCGGCGACCACGCTCTGGAAGTGGTTCAAGAGTTCACCTACCTAGGCTCAACTATCACCAGTAACCTGTCTCTCGATGCAGAAATCAACAAGCACATGGGAAATATGTCCACTGCTATGTCCAAACTGGCCAAGAGGGTGTAGCAAAATGGCGCACTGACACGGAAGACAAAAGTCCGCGTGTTTCAAGCCTGTGTCCTCAGTACCTTGCTCTACAGCAGCGAGGCCTGGACAACGTATGTCAGCCAAGAGCGACGTCTCAACTCATTCCACCTTCGCTGCCTCCAGAGCATCCTTGGCATCAGGTGGCAGGACCATATCTCCAACACAGAAGTCCTCGAGGTGGTCAACATAAGCAGCATATACACCCTTCTGAGCCAACGGCGCTTGAGGTGGCTTGGCCATGTGAGCCGCATGGCAGATGGCAGGATCCCCAAAGACGCACTGTACAGCGAGCTCATCACTGGTATCAGACCCACCAGCCGTCCATGTCTCCGCATTAAAGACGTCTGCAAACATGACATGAAGTCCTGTGACATTGACCACAAGTCGTGGGAGTCAGTTCCAGTGATCACCAGAGCTGACAGACAGCCATAAAGGCGGGGCTAAAGAGTGGCAGAAGCGCAAGGAGAGAACCAACTGTGTAACAGCCCTGACAACCAATTTTATCTGCAGCACCTGTGGAAGTCTGTCACTCTAGAATTGGCCTTTATAGGCACTCCAGGAGCTGCTCCACAAACCACTGACCACCTCTAAGCACTTACTCATTGTCTCTCGAGCCAAGGAGGCCAAAGAAGAAGAAGAAGAAGCCTATCAAGGATCACATCTCCTCCCTGTTTATGGACCTCGGCTGGAATCCCATCTATTCCAAGGCTTTGTGTGATTTTAATTGTGTTGTAATGGTTTTGATCTCTTCGCAGGTTGGTGGTTCATCCAGCTCAGACTTCACTTCCCTCTGGAACATCTTTACAATGGACATCTCCTGCACCAAATGGGCTCTCAAAGTGTGCTGACCATCAGTACAAGATGAACTCTTTATCTATGAGCAGGGTTGTACCATCTGAAGATTTTAGTGGTGCCTGCACCTGGTAGGAAGGTCCATGTACAGATCTCAAGTCTTCACAGAAGGGTCTCATATCTCCTATATCTACATACATTTGTATCCTCTCAGCGAGCCCTGTCCACAAGTTGTTTTGGATGATTCAGAGGTTGGTTTGCAGAAGGCTTCCCTATATACAGCTTTTGTAGCCTGGTCATCAGGGCATGCAAGTAATCTATTGTGGCAGGAGTGTTTCTCTTGAAGAAGCTCTTGGATTTCCATATAATTTTCATTAAACCAATCTTGGTTTCTGTTGGTTGAGAAGCCAACTGCAGCTGTATCTTGTAGGCTGGATTTCAACTGGTTCTACTGCTCTGCTGGGTTACTATCACTGCCCAAGGTCAGGTCATTGCAGAGTCTGTCTTCAAGTTTGCACTGAAGAACTGCTTTTATGCTTGGTAGATAGAATCTGTGGACTTGTAGTTTCCTTGTTTGTGGGCCTTTCCTTTTGGGTGTTGGTTTGATTCTTAAGACAAGGTTACACCCGCCACAGGCTGATTCAGCTAACAGTCAGCATTGGGCATGACTCTGGTGTGTAGTACATCCGTAAGTCACCGTGCATCAGAATATAATCCAAAAAGTGTCAGTGCTTTGAGCATGGATGCCTCCAGGGGGTTTTAAATCTGAATTTCTGCTGGAAGAGAGAATTAATGATGTTACGTTCATGCTTCATGCAGAATTCCAGCAGAAGTCGACTACTGTCATTATAGTTGCCAATGCCATGTCTGCCCAAGACATCTTGCCAATGCTGTTGGTCATGCCCAACCTTTGCATTGAAATCTTCAAGTATGGTGAGCTTATCCTTGGTGTCAACCTTCAGTCGAAGGTTGTGTAGGTCACTATAGAAGTCTTCTTTGGTCACTATATCAGCTTGTAAGGTAGGAGCACATATGCTGATGATAGTGGTGAATTTGTTGTCCTGGATTTGTAGTTTTAGGGATATGAGTTGATCAGAAAAAAACAATGGAGAGGTTCTGAAGCCTGCTGGCAATGGAGTTCTTAATTATAAATTCAACACTGGAGAGGTGTTATTCATCTTTACCTTTCTCTGACCAGAAAAGTGTTTAATCTGCTCCATGCTCTGTCAATGATCCCTGCTCTGCGAAACAAACTTCAATGACTGCTGTGATGTCAATGTCCAGCCAGGCAAGGTCTCTGACTACAAGTGCAGACCATCTTTCAGGGTCCCTGTGGTCATCTGAATCTAACATTGAACATTCCAGCATGCAAATTTCAAGATGTTTTATCTTTTTTTGTTTTCGTATTCGTTACTTTTTCGTTTGCACTGCTGTTGGAAATGCCCAGAGGCGATGGTAAGCCAACCAGGTGAATTGAGACAAGCAATGTTTGGCCACCTTTTCAAGGCCCGTCTCAATTTGGAGTAAGCATTGCTATCCCTAGAGAAGGCTGCTTGGTCATTCTGGGTACTGCCGGGTAATGTTGTTGTCTCAGGTCTGGTATAGTAATAGTGTAAAGGGCAGAGAGGGGGAGGAATTTCTAAGGTGGGTTCAAGAAATTTTCCAGAGAAGTATGTTTCAGGTCTAATGAGGAAGGAGGCATTGCTAGATCTGGTTCTGGGGAATGAGGTGGGTCAAGTGGATCAAATGTCAGTAGAGGAACATTTAGGGGACAGTGATCATAAACAGTTTAGGTTAGCTACGGAAAAGAGTTAGAAGCAAGCCTACAGTAAAAATAATTAATTGGAGGAGGACCGATTTCAATGAGGTGAGAATGGATCTGGCCCAGGTAAATTGGAATCAAAGATTGACAGGGGAAACTGTAGAACAATGGGCTGCCTTTAAAGAGGAGATGGTTCAGGTACAGTCAAGCTACATTCCCACAAAGGGAATGCAGAAAGGTAGGACAATCAAAGCCAGAGCTCCTTGGATGATGGAAGAGATAGGGAGTAAGATGAAACAGAAAAAGGATATGTGTGACAGATGTCAGGTTGATAATACAAGTGAGAATCAGCCTGAATATAAAAAGTTCAGAGGGGAAGTGGAAAAAGAAATGAGAAGCAAAGGGAGAGTATGAGAAGAAACTGGCAGCTAATGTAAAAGGGAATCCAAAAATCTTCCATAGTCATATAAATAGTAAAAGAGTGATAAAAGGAGTGGGGCCGATTTTAGGGGCCAATAAGGGGATTTATGTATGGGGGCAGAGGGCATGGCCAAGGTACTAAATGAATACTTTGTGTTATATATTGGGAGGAACTTGTAAAGAAGGACAGACACCAAGATAGCGAGATCACATGTTTAATGACATTATCACACACTGGGCATGCTCATAACACAGAAATATATACTTGGCTTTCCCCTTTTAAAATAAAATTAATAAACTATTTACAGGTATACAGACTATACAACTTCAAAAACAAACAAATCTTTTGGAATATGCACATTTGGCAAAATAACAATCAACTCTTTTTCTTTAAACAATATTCATAAATCAAATCTAACAACTGATTTATGAAGTCTGCCTGATCTTCTCACGGGTTTTGTTGTGGAATCAGGTTTTTTTTACTGTCTGGTTTCAGTTCAGGACTTACAGAAGAACTTGTTTCTTTTTCTGAAACTGGTACTTCAGACATGAAAGTCTAGCCAATGATTCTAGATCAACATTCAGACCAGGCCAATAAACAAAACTTCTGGCTATGGATTTCATATGAACTATACCCGTGTGTTCAGTATGACATTCTGCCAGAATCTTGCCTCTTAAAGTACTAGGTACTACCACTCTGTGACCCCACTTAATGCATCCCTGTTCGCATGACAACTCGTTTTGTCGATTGTGGAACGGTTTCAGTTCCTCATTTGACTGTACACCAGTCAAACTCTGTCCAACCATTCAAAGCCTCTTTTAAAAACTAGGTCTTTCTGAGTTTCAGTTCCAATTTCAGTGCAGTGATTGGAAAGTCCTCATCCACAACCCCTATTGTGATTGCACCTTCACAGCCTAGTTTTGAGTCTTCAAATGGCAAACTCAACAGTGCACCAGCTATAGCATTCTCCTTTGAACTACGATATTCAATGTAGTAGTCATACTGTGAGAGAAGTACAGCCTACCCCTGCATCCTTTATGCTGTCATTGTCGGTATTGCAGACATTGAACCCAGAATAGCTACTAGGGATTTATGATCAGTAACTCGCGTAACGTTTCTACCCAACAAAAGCTGTTGAAACTTTATGATATTTCCAAAATCTTCCATATCTATCTGTATGTAGTTATATTCACTCTTGGTCACGGTATGCAGCATGAATGCTATGTGCTTTTCCTGGTCATCATCCATGACATGACTGATCCCAGCTCCATAGTTTGAAGCATCACATACTAGCTTCAGGTCATGATTTGTGTCATAATTAACGAGTAGTGCAACACTGGTCAAGCTTCTCTTACATGCATCATAAGCATCTTGTTGTGCTTTAGACCATTCCCATTTCATATCTTTCTTCAACAACTCATGTAGTGGTGTTAACACCATTACAAGCTCAGGCAGAAATCGTGAGTAGTATGAGACCATGCCTCGAAAAATCAAAACTCAGACACATCTTTTGGTTTTGGGGCATTGACTATTGCCTCTATTTTCTCCTTCACTGGCTGCAGTCCTTTCTCATTGATTTTCAAGACAAAGTACACTACCTCAGATTACACAAAAGCACACTTGCTCCTTTTCAACTTCGCTTTGGCATCATTGAGCCTTTTTAACACTTCATCTCTTGCTCTCTTGCTGTCCCAATCAACATAGCATCCTGATTACACAAGCAATGCAGCATTCCTTGCAAAATCTTATCCATAGCAGCTTGGAAGATTTTTGGAGAAGACTTCACACCATAGGGTCGCTTTGTTTATGATTTTAAGCCCATGTGTGTGCTAATCATTAGATACTGCTGACTCTCTCGATCCAGATTGAGCTGCGAATAAGCATGGGACAAATCCAACTTTGTAAATAGCTTGGATCCTGCCAACCCCACATACAAATCTTGAGAGGTCAGTAGTAGATACTACTCACCATCCATGACTGGTTTATTGTGACTTTGTAGTCTCTGCATAGTCTTATGGTTTTGTTTGACTTGGGTAATACTGCAATCGGGACTGCCCAATCAGTGTGGTCAGTTTTCACTCGCACACCATTCCACTCTAGCTTCTTTAGTTCATCTTCAACCTGGGTTTTGACAGCATAAGGAAATGGCCTAGCCTTGCAATATATTGGTTTTGCGTCAGGCCTGATTCAGATGTGCACTTTCACATCTATTATACCTTTATAGCTATCCGCGAAAATGTTATTGTAACTATTCAATAGCTGAGCAAGCTTTTTGGTCGTATCAACTTGGAAAACATGCTTCCAGTCTAACTTCAGCTTACGATGCCAGTCTTTAAACATTAACATTGGTTTGTTGAGATATCCCGCTACAACAATGGGTAACTTGAGGGACTTGTCTTTATATCGGACATTGCACTTCATTTGTCCACACATTTCTAACACCTCACCAGAGTAGGTTTTCAGCTGAACTGTGCCCTCAGTTAGAAGTACGTCACTGAATTTACTCTCACACATATCTCTACTCATGATGGAGCAATCTGCAGCCATATCAAAGCGCATGTTGATATACTGTCGATTTACTAACACCTTTATATAAAGGTCTCTGTCATTTGAGTGATTGCTCGTGGCATAAATGTCATACAATCCTAGTTCCTCTTCAATTAGGTGCTCTGGACTCACTTCAAGATTATGAACTCCGCTATTGTTATGCCACTGTTTTCCATTACTACTAGAAAGAGTTCTTTTACCTGCTTTAACCTTCGCTCAGCAAGCAGTTGCAGTATGACCTTTCTTTTGGCAATTAAAACATTTAGCATTTCCGTACTGACTATGCTGTGTGGTTGCCATTACAATGATAACAAGTCACTTATCTTTTATTAACAGCACTCTTCTGATCAGGTCTCCCACTTTAGACATGGCAGAAGCCTTCTGACAGTGGACAGAAGCTGTACTAGTCACTTGCATAGGACGAAATTCCCAAGCAATCTTTGATGTGATCTCCATGGTTGAAGCAATCTCACACACTAGGTCAAAAGTAAGATTTTGTGTGTTTTGTAACTTCAACTGGCTCTTTTCATCCACCAATCCACATACGAATCTGTCTTGTAATGAACAGTCCGAGAATGTACCAAAGTTGCAATCTCGTCATCAAGTTTTCAGGGCCACAATGTACTCACCAACTGTTTCGCTAATTCTCTGGTTACTGGTTCCAAATTCTTTGGTTACTAGTTCCAAATTTGTCGCTTTCCACTAGTAGCTTAGAATTAACATGTTCCTCCAACTTGGTGATAATTATTTTGAATGGCACATCTTTTGCCTGGTTGGGAGCAAGAAGGTTTTTTAGCATGCTGACACTTCAAGCCAATTTCCGTTAGCAAAATTGCTTTCTTCCGCTCAAGAATTACCTTCTGAGTCTGGGCCTTTTCACTTTCATCTTCGAGTTCTGATATATTATTAGCTCTGAAGAATGTGTCCATTCTTTCAAGGTATGAACTGAACAGTTTTTGAGCTCTATAATACTTTCCTAGCCTTCCAATGCAGCCAATTTGTCACATTTTCAAACATAACAGTAACCCAGTAAACACCTTACTGTGGCTGTCTGTAACAGTGATGCAGAAGCTAAGTCAGCGTAATCAGAGCAAACTCACCAAAATCAGATGGACACTAGGACCCTGCAGAATATATCCAACTGAGTGCTCAACACAATCTAGTTGAAAATTTTCACTATCCTAGCAGGTAGGTCACTGGGAGCTGGCTTATTTTGTTTATCATTATCTCTACAGACGTTTGCTGCAAAAATGTTTGCCCTTAAATCCCATTTCATCACCAAAATCTGTTATATATTGAAGAGGAACTTGTAAAGAAGGACAGACACCAAGATGGTCAGATCACACGTTTAATGGTGCCGTCACGCAGTGGGCATGCTCATAACATAGGAATATATTACACTTTGTTTCCGTCTTTACGAAGGAAGAAGATGCTGCCAAAGTCATCACTGGAAGGGCTAAAAATTAATAAAGGGGAGGTGTTAGAAAGGCTAGCTGTATTGAATTGATAAGTCACCAGGACCAGATCATATGCATCCAAGGATACTGAGGGAAGTAAGGGTGGAAATTGCGGAGGCACTGACAATAATCGTTCAATCCTCTTTGCATAAGAACATAAGGAATAGGAGCAGGAGTAGGCCATTTGGCCCCTCGAGCCTGCTCCACCATTCAATAAGATCATGGCTGATCTGATTGTGGCCTTAACTCCACTTTCCAGCATGCACCCCATGACCCTTGACTCACTTGTAGATCAAACATCTGTCTAACTTCAATGGCCCAGCCTCCACTGTTCACTGGGGTAGAGAATTCCAAAGCTTAAAGACCCTCTGAGAGAAAAAATTCCTCCTCATTTCCATACTAAATAGGAGACCTCTTATTTTGAAACTGTGCCCCCTAGTTCTAGATTCACTCATGAGGGGAAACATCCTCTCAGCATCTACCCTGTCAAGCCCCCTCAGAATCTTATATGTTTCAATAAGACCACCTCTCATTCTTCCAAACCCCAATGAGTATAGGCCCAACCTCGTCAACCTTTCATCATAAGACAACCCCTTCATCCCAGGAATCAACCTAGTTAACTTCTCTGAACTGCCTCCAACGCAAGTATATCCCTTGTTAAATAAGGAGACCAGTACTCTAAGTGTGGTCTCACCGATGCCCTGTACAGATGTAGCATTTTCCTGATGACTGATGTTAGGCTAACTGGCCGACAGTTTCCTACTTTCAGTTTCCCTTCTTTCTTGAAAGAGATGTTACATTTGCAGTTTTCCAATCCACTGGGACCTTTCCAAAATCTAGGAAATTTTGAAAGATTATAACCAATGCATCCACTATCTCTGCAGCCACTTCTTTTAAGACCCAAGGATGCAGGACATCAGGTCTTTAGATATACAAGTGGTGCCAGAGGACTGGAGATTTGTTCCAAAAGGTGTGTAAGGATAAGCCCATGAATAAAAAACCAGTCAGTCGAATCTTAATGGTGGGAAAGCTTTTAGAAATTATAATCCACGGCAAAATCAACAGTCATTTGGAGAAATGAGGATTAATTAAAGAAAGCCAGTATGGAATTGTTAAGGACAAATTATATATAACTAATTTGATTGAGTTTTTTTGAAGAGGTAACAGAGAGTGTTGATGAGTGTTACGACCAGGTGAGAAAGAGGTCTAAGGTTCCCTTTCAGCCTTCACCTGGTCTTACTGTAACAGGGTTTTATTTTTAAAACACACTGTGTTTTTAGCTCCCCCTTGGTGAATCCTTGTTCACTCTTTCCAATTATAAGGTAAAGAAATGAGCACAAACAGGCTTTCTTAGGTTTAAAGAAGAAAAGTGAAATTTTATTAAAGTTAAACTCTAATTCGGTTAACGCCTATGGATACACGACGGGCCCACGCTAGCATACATACACGATACACACATGCAGATAGAGACAGAAAAGAGCAGAAGAAATAAAATGGAAAGGTTTGAGGCAATATCTGAAGAGTTTTTTGCTACTGTGCTTTAAACTCTGTAGAGTCCTCGATTGAAGATGTGGTCTTGCTTTTCGTTGGGGCCCAGTATTCTTCTTAAACCGTGTTCACTGTAGGAGACGTTTCTCTCTTGGGGTTCAAGTTCCTCAGTGGGTTTTGGAGTTCTGTGAGAAAGATATGGGAGCAGACAGGCAGAAGGAGGTCTTCTTCAGTCCAGGAGCATTCTGCTTTCTGCCAGTTCAAGCACTGTCTCTACAATTTAAAACTCCCCAAGTTGGCCAGCAGGGTGGTCACGTGACTGACTGATTTGACCAGGTCTGTTCTGTGTATTGTATCAGAGCAGGGGATAGCTCCTTTGTTCCAACACTGTCTGCTAATATGCAAAAAGTCTTTCCATTTGTCTGTGAGGCTGGCAACCCCTTGTATCAGGCCTTCTTCCCAGCAACAATTTGAAAGTTAATGACCATGTGGTAAAATTAATATGCCTCATTCTTGGCAGGTGGGGGCCTGTGTGACACCTCCACACCCAGGGGAATAAAATGCTATTTGAAAAAGAGGTGCATTTCATTAAAAGGGTTGAGAAAACCATGCATTTTTTTCATTCATTCCCATTCATTCATAAATCTTAAAACTTAGTAAAACTATCTTTTCTTGGTGCCAGTGCTGCTTTAATTTCCCCTTTTTGGCATCCCAGTTAGCATGTGGTTCTTTGGGGAAATTTTTCTTCAGTTTTCCCATTGCCCAGGGCCTTTGTTCCTGCTGAGGTAATTTTTTTTTCAGGAGAGTTAGCAGTGGGCGGGTCTATCCAGAACTCTCTTTCAGTGCTTTGCTGAGTCATGCAAAGGCTTTTGACTTCAGAGGATGGGGGTTTCCTTTAGTTTCCAGCAGTCAGCTTTTAAATGCCCCGTTTTATAACAATGGAAGCACTCAGGTCTCCGGATCTCACTCTTGCTCACAGCGCCTTCCTTTTTGGCTGGAGGAGGGCCCCCTGTGTCTCCTGCTTTCCTGTCTCTCCCAGAACTGCCTGGGCGGATATCACCTTCCCAACCTTTGTCCTCTTTGGATTTGTGGGTGTGATTAGGAAAGGTTCTCCCCTGGGAAACCGACATAGAAATTAAAGCAAACTCATCAGCCAGAACGGCTGCTTGCCGGTCTCTCTGAACCTGCTGTTCCTCTACATAGGTCTTTATGGAGAATAAGAGAGAGTGTTTAAATTCCTCTAACAGAATTGCTTCCCAGAGGTTCTCATAGCTGTGCTGTACATTAAGTGCCCTCAGCCACTGGTCAAAAGCCAGCTGCTTACTTCTTTCAAATTCCAGATAAGTTTGATTGGATTGCTTCTTGAGTGTTCTAAACTTTTGACGATAGGCTTCGGGTACTAATTCATATGCCCTGAGGATAGCGTTTTTGGTCAGTTCATAATTTGATGAACTCTCATCTGGAAACAGGGAATAAACCTTTTCCAGTTAGCTTGCTTTGCAATAAAAGAGACCAGGTCTCAGCTGGCCATTTTAGCTGCCTTGCCAGTTTCTCAAAAGGCACAAAAATTTCTCCACATCTTCCTCATTGAATTGGGAATAGATGAGCTAGTTTTAACAATTCTGTACCCAGCCCTGAACTATGCTCCTCCATATTGGCCACCTTTCACTGGGATACTCTGTCACCCCTCGTTAACTCAAACCACTACAGCACTCTTTCTTCGCATTCTTTTGGAATATTCTTTCTCTCTCTCTCTCTCTCCTCTCTCTCTCATTCCTTCTCCTGTCTACCTTTCTCTCTTTCCTCTCTCTCTTTCTCCTCATGTTCCTTCTGGGAGACTCTTTCTTTCTCCCTCTCCCCCCTGACATGTTAGTATTCAAGCACACACAACCATATGAAAACCTTCAATAATCTTGTGCTTTTTTGATTGGGAACAATTTGGCTTCCCACTTCCAATTTCTCTCATTTGTCTGTGGGTCAATCCCCGATGAACCCCCAAATTTCTGTTACAACCAGGTGAGAAAGAGGTCTAGGGTTCACTTTCAGCCTTCACCTGGTCTTACTGTAACAGGATTATATTTTTTAAACTCACTGTGTTTTTAGCTCCCCCATGGTGAATCCTTGTTCACCGCTTTCCAATTGTAAGTTAAAGAAACAAACATAAATAGGCTGTCTTAGGTTTAAAAAAAAAGTGAAATTTAATTAAACGCTAATTCGGTTAATCCCTACAGATACACGACACGCTAGCATGCATACGCAATACACACATGCAGATAGGGACGGAACAAAGCAGAAAAAATAAAGTGGAAAGGTTTGAGGCAATATCTGAAGAGTTCTTTGTTACTGTGCTTTGAACTCGCTGTAGAGTCCTTGATTGAAAACATGGTCTTGCTTTTCGTTGGCGTTCAATATTCTTGTTAAACCTTGTCCACTGTAGGAGACGTTTCTCTCTTGGCGTTCATGTGTCTTCAGTGGGTTTTGGAGTTCTGTGAGAAAGTTATGGGAGCAGACGGGCAGAAGGAGGTCTTCTTCAGTCCAGGAGCATTCTGCTTTCTGCCAGTTCAAACACTGTCTCTACAATTTAAAACTCCCCATGTTGGCCATCAGGGTGGTGACGTGACTGATTTGACCAGGTCTGTTCCGTGTATTGTATCGGAGCAGGGGATATCTCCTTTGTTCCAATGCTGTCTGCTAATATGCAAAAATGTCTTTCCAGCCAGGGGCCTGGAAATGCCTTCTTTCAGGCCTTCTCCTCTTCCCAAAAACAATTTGAAATTTAATGCCCATGTGGCAAAATTAACATGCCTCATTCTTGGCAGGTGGGGGGCTGCATGACAATGAGGTTAATGCAGTTGATGTGGTTTGATAAAGTGCCACATGACAAGTTTATCAGCAAAGTTGAAACCTATGAAATGGCAGCATGGATATGATGTTGGCTGAGCGACAGTAAACAGCAGTGGTGAACAGTTGTTTCCTGAACTGGAGGAAGGTATACAGTGGGATTCCCCAGGGATCAGTATTAGGACCACTGCTTTTCTTGATCTATATTAATGACCTAGACTTGAGTATGCAGGGCATAATTTCAAAATTTGCAGATGACACAAAACCTGGAAGTATTGTGAACTGTGAGGAGGATAGTGATAGACTTCAAGAGGATATATAGATAGGCTGTAGAATGGGTAGACACATGGCAGATGAAATTTAATGCAGAGAAATGTGAATTGATACACTTTGGCAGGAAGAATGAGGAGAGGCTATGTAAAATAAAGGATGTAAGTGGGTACAGGAGCAGATGGACCTGGGGGTATATGTGCACAAATCATTGAAGGGGGCAGGGTGGGTTGTGAAAGTGGTTAATAAAGCATACATGGACTTTATAAATAGGGGTATAGAGTACAAAAGCAAGGAAGTTATGATGAACCTTTATCAAACACTGGTTTGGCCTCAACAGGACAATTGTGTCCAGTTCTGGGCACCACACTTTAGGAAGGATGTAAAGGCATTAAAGAGGGTGCATAAAAGATTTATGAGAATGTTTCCAGGGATGAGGGACTCCAGTTACGTGAATAGATTGAGAAGCTGTTGCTGTTGTCCTTAGAAAAGTGATGGTTGAGAGGAGATTTGATAGAAGTGTTCAAAATTATGAGGGGTCTGAATAGAGTAGATAGAGAGAAACTGTTCCCATTGGTGGAAGAGTTGAGAACCAGAGGGCACCAATTTAAGCAAAAGAACCAAAGGCAACATGAGGAAAAACATATTTATGCAGCAAATGGTTAGGATCTGGAATGCACATCCTGAGTGTGTTGGAGGCAGATTCAATCGTAGCTTTCAAAAGAACTTGGATATTTAGCTGAAGAGAAAAAATATACAGAGCTGCAGGGAATAGGTGGTGGAATGGACTAATTGAGTTGCTGTTGCAGAGCCAGCACAGACAAGACAGGGTGGTTCAATGAAGATTGCAGGAGAGCATGCCAGGAGCAGCACCAGGCATACCTCAAAATGAGGTGTCAGCCTGGTGAAGCTACAACCCAGGACTACTTGCGTGCCTAACAGCATAGGCAGCATGCGATAGACAGAGCTAAGTGATTCCATAACCATCGGATCAGATCTAAGCTCTGTAGTCCTGCTACATCCAGTCGTGAATAGTGGTGGACAATTAAACAACTAACTGGAGGAGGTGGCTCCACAAATATCCCTAACCTCAATGATGGGGGAGCCCAGCACATCAGTGCAAAAGATAAGGCTGAAATTTTGCAAAAATCTTCAGCCAGAAGTGTCGAGTGGATGATCCATCTCGGCCTCTTCCTGAAGTCGCCAGCGTCACAGATGCCAGTCTTCCGCCAATTCCATTCACTCCATGTGATATCAAGAAATGACTGAAGGCACTGGATACTGCAAAGGCTACGGGCCCTGACAACATTCCAGCAATAGTACTGAAGAACTGTGCTCCAGAACTTGTGGCGCCTCTAGCCAAGCTGTTCCAGTACAGTTACAATGCTGGCATCTACCCGGCAATGAGGAAAATTGCCCAGGTATGTCCTGTACACAAAAAGCAGGACAAGTCCAACCCAGCCAATTACCGCCCCATCAGTCGACTCGCAATCATCAGTAAAGTGATGGAAGGTGTCTTCAACAGTGCCATCAAGTGGCACTTGCTTAGCAATAACCTGCTTAGTGACGCTCAGTTTGGGTTCCGCCAGGGCCACTCAGCTCCTGATCTCATTACAGCCTTGGTTCAAACATGGACAAAAGAACTGCATTCAAGAGGTGAGGTTAGAGTGACTGCCCTTGATATCAAGGCAGCATTTGACAAAGTATGGCATCAAGGAGACCGAGCAAAGCTGAAGTCAATGGGAATCAGGGAGAAAACTCTCCACTGGTTGAAGTCATACCTAGCGCAAAATAAGATGGTTGTAGTTGTTGGAGGTCAATCATCTCAGCTCCAGAACATCACTGAAGGAGTTCCTCAGGATAGTGTCCTCGGCCCAACTATCTTCAGCTGCTTCATCAATGACCTTCCTTCAATCATAGTGTCAGAAGTGGGGATGTTTGCTGATGATTGCACAATGTTCAGCACCATTCGCAACTCCTCAGATAATGAAGCAGTCTGAATTGAAATGCAGCAAGACCTGGACAATATCCAAGCTTGGGCTGATAGGTGGCAAGTAACATTCAAACCACATAAGTGCCAGGCAATGACCATCTCCATCAAAAGCGAATCTAACCATCTCCTCTTGACATTCAATGGTATTATGATTGCTGAATCCCCCACTATCAACATCCTGAGGGCTACCATTGACCAGAAACTGAACTGGAGTAGCCATATAAATACCGTGGCTACAAGAGCAGGTCAGAGGCTAAAGATCCTGTGGCAAGTAACTCACCTCCTCACTCCCCAAAACCTGTCCACCATCTACAAGGCACAAGTCAGGAGTGTGATGGAATACTCTCCATTTGCCTGGATGCCTGCAGCTCCAACAACACTCAAGAAGTTCGATACCATCCAGGGCAAAACTGCCCACTTGATTGGCACCCCATTCACAAGCACTCACTCCCTCCACCACCGGCGCACAGTGGCAGCAGTGTGTACCATCTACAAGATGCACTGCAGCAACACACCAAGGGTCCTTAGACAGCACCTTCCGAACCTGTGACCTCTACCACCTAGAAGGACAAGGGCAGCAGATGCATGGGAATACCACCAAGTTCTCCTCCAAGCCACACACCAGCCTGACTTGGAACTATATCGCCATTCCTTCACTGTCACTGGGTCAAAATCCTGGAACTCCCTTCCTAACAGCACTGTTGGTGTACCTCCACCCCAAGGACTGTACTGGTTCTAGAAGGCAATTCACCACCACCTTCTCAAGGGCAATTAGGGATGGCCTATAAATGCTGTCCTAGCCAGTGACGCCCATATACCATGAACAAATTTAAAAAAAGGCTTCCTTCTGTGCAATAACCATTCTATGATTCTATAAATGCATCAACCTTGTTCACTTCAACATTTCCATATGGTAGCAAGAATCATATTCTAACCATTCTCTGGGTAAAGAAGTTTGTCCTGAATTCCTTACTGGATTTATTCGTAACTATCTTACATTTATGACCTCACTTGTGGGGATTTCCCCCTCAAGTGGAAGCATTTTCTTTGCCCTACTAAACCCCTTTGTACTTTTACAGGCCCTTGTTATGTCACCCTACACCCTTCTCTTTTACAACACAGAAAGAAACCATTATGCCCAATAGGTCCATTCCAGTATTTATGCTCCACATGAGCCAAAAGAAGAGAGAAAAGAGCCCCAGCCTGTTCATCCTTTCCTGATAGTTATAATTACTAAGAGTCATAATTAGCTTTTGAAGCAAAACATTTTCTCTGTAGGCTGTAAAATGATCACAGTTCATAATGAAATTGGAATATTGTTCATATTGCAAAACACATTGGGGGTGATTTTTGTCTGCCAACTGTCTCACTGGTAGTAGGCAGACATTTTTAAACCTACTCCCCAATTGCTGTCACTCAAGGCTCCCTGACTTGTTTTTCATGTACCAGTAGGCAGAGTGTGTGGTGTGCCCCCCAACATTGGTACTGGACGTACAGTTGCCTGTCAGTGCTCATTAAAGGACTGTGGGAGGCTGCTCTAGAAATATTGCCAGTAAGTTTTCAAAATGAATAGTGGGGCTAAGAGGACCTTCACAGAAGTCTCTGGGCTACCGCTAACCCTGCCATGCCCCACACCAGGAAAGCCTCCTCCCCCTTCTAAGTAAATACATCTGGCTCGCCGGAGCCACCAAATTTCTCCTCCCCGCCGCTCATACTGCAATTGGCACTGGTCATTTGCCTGTCAGAACATATTGATATCATGAAAATGTTTCAGGCCTCTCACTAATGCTATTTGGCTGGCGCTGATCATCTGCCCAGCTGGTTTCCCCAATAAATGAAAATCCCATGGCATCCAGGGAAATGTCGCAAGGTGGATACAAAATTGGCTCAGTGGCAGGAAGCAAAGGGTAATCGTTGATAGGTGTT
Source organism: Heterodontus francisci (assembly GCF_036365525.1). NCBI lineage: Eukaryota > Metazoa > Chordata > Chondrichthyes > Heterodontiformes > Heterodontidae > Heterodontus > Heterodontus francisci. The sequence goes on along the minus strand of NC_090388.1, from coordinate 27,090,130 downwards.
TTAACGACTGGAGGGCTGTTTCCAGTGGTGTTCTGCAGGGCTCAGTACTGGTCCCCTGCTTTTTTTGGTATATATTAACAATTTGGACATAAATGTAGGGGGCATGATCAAGAAGTTTGCAGACGACACAAAGATTGGCCTTGTAGTAGACAGCGAGGATAGCTGTAGGCAGGAAGATCGTGATGGTCTGGTCAGATGGGCAGAAAAGTGGCAAATGGAATTCAACCTGGAAAAGTGTAAGGTGATGGGAAAGTCAAACAAGGCAAAGGAATACATGATTAATGGGAGAATACTGAGAGGTGTAGGGGAAATGAGGGACCTTGAAGTGAATGTCCACAGATGCCTGAAGGTAGCAGGACAGGTCGATATGGTGGTTAAGAAGGCATGTGGAATCCTTTCCTTTATTAGCTGAGGTATAGAATATAAGAGCAGGGAGGTTATGCTGGAGCTGTCTAACTCATTGGTTAGGCCACAACCTGAGTACTGTGTACAGTTTTGGTCACCTCATTACAGAAAGGATGTAAATGCACAAGAGAGGGTACAGAGGAGATTTACGAGGATGTTGCCAGGACTGGAAAAATGCAGCTTTGAGGAAAGATTGGATAGGCTGGGGATGTTCTCCTTGGAACAGAGAAGACTGAGGGGAGATCTGATTGAAATGTACAAACTTTTGAGGGCCTGGATAGAGTGGAGGCGAAGGGTCTATTTATCTTAGCAGAGGGGTCAGTGACGAGGGGGCATAGATTTAAAGTGATTGGTAGAAAAATTAGAGGGGAGGTGGGGAAAAACTTTTTCACCCAGAAGAGGCAGCATGGTTTTATGAAGGGGAGGTCGTGTCTCACTAATTTGATTGAGTTTTTGGAGGAAGTGACAAAGATGATTGATGAAGGAAGGGCAGTGGATGGTATCTATAGACTTCAGTAAAACCTTTGACAAGGTCCCGCATGGCAGACTGGTACAAAAGGTGAAGTCACAAGGGATCAGAGGTGAGCTGGTTAGATGGATACAGAACTGGCTCAGTCATAGAGGACAGAGGGTAGCAGTGGAAGGGTGCTTTTCTGAATGGAGGGATGTGACTAGTGGTGTTCCGCAGGGATCAGTGCTGGGACCTTTGCTGTTTGTAGTATATATAAATGATTTGGAGGAAAATGTAGCTGGTCTGATTAGTAAGTTTGCGGATGACACAAAGGTTTGTGGAGTTGCAGATAGTGATGAGGATTGTCAGAGGATACAGCAGGATATAGATCGGTTGGAGACTTGGGCGGAGAAATGGCAGATGGAGTTTAATCCGGACAAATGTGAGGTAATGCATTTTGGAAGGTCTAATGCAGGTGGGAAGTATGCAGTAAATGGCAGAACCCTTAGGAACACGATGGGCCAAGTGGCCTATTTCTGTGCCTTAAACATTCTATGATTTTATTGTTACACAGCTGGACGTTAGAGAAAAAGAGTTTGTGAATATACTTAGAAATACATTTTTGGATTTTTTACCTGCTTTTATTACTGTCAAACAATTTTAGATCCCAAAGTGCTTGCAGTCAAGAATGGATGACTACCTTCAATATTTGAAATGTTCTTTTATAGAATTGTTTGGTTTGGCAGCAGAGATTCCACTTTAATCTCTGGTGACATCCATGGTGTCATTGGAGCCTTTGAAGATTATTATAAATAATTACAGAAGGGATTGGCAAAGGAAGAAAAATCTGGCCTTTCTTGTAATAAATAAATGTTTATGGTCCCACTATGTAATGCATTTTTTTCCAAATACTGTACTTAATCTATGGGTGAATGTCTTTTCACCTTTCAAAAAGATTTTGGATCCACTTCAAAATGAATGGAGAAGCAGTGATTAAAGTTAGATAATAGCTTTGTCTGATTTATTATCAGTCTCTCGATGTGGTCAAGTACAAGTGAAGTATTAGTCTTACAGGAACAATGTGGGCTATTATAACAAAAGTGGGCCATTTACTCCATATCCTGAGTTATAATACAATCTCAGCAAAGCATTAGAGTACTCCACATTTTAGTAGTTGACCTGAGCTTACATAATGTAACTACATAATAGCAGTAATTATTGCTATTTTCACATTAACATTCCCAATGCTTTTATTCTGAGCCACTCATCATAGCTGTGAGTGTAAATTCAAATATTTAATAGAATCTTTGGCCTTTGTTGTGCTTTCAAGTTTCAAACAACTCAGGCTTAGTTCTGTTCTTTCCAAGCTACTACACATGTTGCTTTGAAAATAATGTTATGACTAAGACAGAAAATAATGTACAGATAAGGTCCTGAACTGGCATAGTTGATGTGACTTAAGATATGAATTCTTAGAAAAACTCCAACACTTTTGTATGGTATAATTCTGTTTCAACATATTCGGCCAAATCCATTAAACAATGATGTTATGCAGGCCCCCACCTGCCAAGAATGAGACACATTAATTTCGCCACATGAACATTGATTTTTAAACTGTTACTGGTGTAAAGAAAGAACTTGTAAAAAAAACCACCAGACCCTTGACTGGAAAGACATTTGCATAGTAACAGACAGTACATGGAAAGAAAAAGGGGCCACTCCCTGCTCCAATTTAATCTACAATGGACTTTTGATTACCAGACGTTGAAGTTGGAGAAGCTAGCATTCCAGGTTAACAGCTATGATGGCCAAATGCACAAACAGACGTGGTCAGACCAGTTTAGTCACATGACTAACTGGCTGTTGGAGTTTTTTGATTTTGAACTTGCCACAGAGTTTTAAAACTCAGAAAGCTGTTTGCTCCTGGACTGAAAATACCTCTCTCCTGTCTGCTCTCATCTCGCTCTCACCAGCTTTGGAAACTATTGAAGACATATGAACCCCAAGAGAGAAAAGTTTCCTACAGTGAACAATGTTTAAGAAGAATACTGGGCCCCAACGAAAAGCAAGATCTACCTACAAGCAAGGACTATAGCGAGCTCGAAGCACAGCAACAAAAACCCCTCTTCAGAGATTGCCTCAAACCTCTCTACTTTATTTTTCTTCTGCTCTTTTCTGTCTCTATTTGCATGGTAGCGTGGGTGCGGCATGTATCTTAGGCATTAACCGAATTAGACTATAAGTTTTAATAAATTTCACTTTTCTTCTTTAAACCTAAGAAAGCCTGTTTGTGCTCATTTCTTTGCCTTATAATTGGAAAGCGGTGAACAAGGATTCACCAAGGCCGAGCTCAAAGCACAGTGTGTTTAAAAACTCAAACCCTGTTACAATAAGACCAGGTGAAGGCTAAAAGGGACCCCAGACACCTTTCTCACCTGGTCATAACAATGGCTTCAATTCAGACTTTCGCACAAAATGGTTTTATTCAGGAGCATTGGAACTGTACAAGTATATTGCAAGCACAGGTCCTTTTTAGTGCACAACTCTTATTCCAATATGGAACAAGAAATGTTTTCCGTTTTATTGTCTCTGTGAATGACCATGTAAAGTCACGACTTTCATATGCACAATATTCATCAGAGACTCCTAAACTATTTGAATGAGATGAGTCATGGCATTTCACTCATGAAAGAATGAGTCAAAAATCTGAGACATATGTTTCTTTCAAACCAACCCGATATTTGTTGGAACAACAAAGATATTGGGAATTGGGTTATCACCATGTTCTTTTACTTTCTGGGAATGGATTTTGATCCAACTCAGACTGATCAGATGAAAGTCTGTTCTGAACTCACCCGAGGCTAAGGTTCTCCATTATATTTTTCAGTTAACTGCCACTGCCGTTTAATCCAGCAGCAAACAGGGAAAATAGAGTGGGAAGCAATCGGGACTTAACAATGTTCTCTATGGTTAGGACTGTGGGAGTATCACTGCAAAGAACAGGGAGTCAGAGCAATGCTACGGATGTAGAACAGGGCAGGCGTTGTACATACACCTACCATCCTCACCTTGTATGCTGTTGTGACCATCCACCTCTCAGCTGGAGGGACAGCTGCACAGCATGACTGACCAATGAATTCAAGAATCAACTACTCCCAAGGGTGCAGTGGTTACTCCCTGAAATGACTGGCACTTGTCCCAGATTGTACTGTGGTATAATTTGACACTTGGCATTGTAACAAGCAGGCTGTTGGCAAGGTCACTTTTATGTATATCATGACACGCAAATTATTCTTGGTATATAAAAACATAAGCAATAGGAGCAGGAGTAATCCATATAGTCCCTTGAGCCTGCTCTGCCAATCAATATCATCATGGCTGATCTTCCGCCTCTACTCCACCTTCCTGCCCACTCTCCGTATTACCTGATTCCCTGAGGGATCAAAAATCTGTCTATCTCAGACTTAAATATATTTAAGCATGGGGTAGAGAATTCCAAAGATTCCCAACCCTTTGAGTGAAGAAATTTCTCGTCATCTCAGTCCTAAATGATTGGCCCCTTATCCTGAGACTTAGTTATATGTCTCCTGCGTTGGCTGATTTACCTTCAACTTCTCATCTGCTTCAATTTTCCTATTTATGGTTCTGTTGAAGCCATAGTGAAATTCACTGTTTTAGAACATAGAACATAGAACAGTACAGCACAGTACAGGCCCTTCGGCCCACAATGTTGTGAAAACCTTTGTTATACTGTCATTACTTTTATCATTTAATCTGGATTTTTCTCTGCAAAGATGAACTATATTTGTCAGCTTGGGCTATAACAACATGGCTTTCCTATGTCTATTATTGTATTTTGAAGGATGCCAATGCATGAGTTAAAATAATCCAAATTTCAAGTTTAAATTAAATGCACTTATTTCCTTGTTTCTATGGACCTCCTTAAATGTCCTTCTGGATTAAACAACATTTAGTTAATGTTACCTCTGCCCCCACTCAGTCAGTCCTCACACTCGCAGTCCTTGGTGGTTGTGTAATCTGCCTGCTGATAACTACTGGTGTAAACTGCAGGCGTGCCAACACTTCAGACACTAGCACTTCTACAGCAGGGTTTTCCCCTATTCAGATTCAATTATTCTTGTATTAACTCTGAGATCTCCATTTCCCACAATGGTTTTAACAGCCACTGAAGCCTGAGTTCCGGTTATAAAGGTAATTGTCATGGTCCTGTAGTTTTTTTTTTGGAATATGTGGTTTGCCTTTAAGACTTGCAAGGGATCAGTATTGCTTTAAGAGCCGGCAAGCCTTTGGAGTTATAGGAAGGTGCATTTTTGTTGCCTTAGAAAAAGCCATTTGGAGACTGCGATTCAAAGGGTGCATTCTCGATACCACGGAAACAGCCACTGGGAGTGAGCCTGATGCGATACATTTGTTATAATTCAGTTTGAACTGGCAGTTAGTAAGACAGTTTGAACACACAGACACAGAGGACACAGCTGTGATGAGCACACCCGAAAAAGAGCTCTCTACCATTTAAACTGAAGGAAGAGGATTTTTGTCTGATTGTTATCAAAATTCTAAAAACATCAAGGAAAGACAGAGATCTCTGGTAATTGAAATTGAAGAAAGGGAAGTTAGACTGTGACAATCTTTTATCCCTTAAAAAACTCTAAAGTCAGATTGATTCCATTGTAGGTGTTTGCAAGTTGTTAATTGTTGAAATTCACTGGAGAAGTAAAGCATCACCTACTGAAGTTAGACTATGGACTGTTCTACTGTGGAAGAACCTTTTTTCCCGCATCGGACGACTGTGAGGACTTCAAGCAACCTCGGACTGTAAATTTGCAAGGACTCTATTTTTTTTCTATTTTAGATGTTGTTTATATCTTCATAGTGTTTAAGAATTTAGTTCTTTTAATTAAAGAGTTAATTTGTTGATTTAAGGACACCAGGTTTGGTTAGCCTCATTCGGGGATTAATAGATGGTAGAATTTGGCTGGGCCTTTCTTTAATTTGGAAAGTTTTTAAATGATATGTTAGCCGATCTGTGGAACAACAGGATTGAATTAACAGTGCGTTGGTCCCACCACAATCAGAATCATATATTTTGATTGGGGGCTTTGAGAGGAGCATAACAGGTGTAACAGAAATCTCGATTTCCCACAACGGCTTTAACAGCCACTGAAGCCTTAGTTCCGGTTATAATGGTTGTTAAAGTGTTAATAGGTAATCAACAGCTCTCCTTATTTTGTTGTCTTCCTGCGACTAACAGAAGCAATATGGAGATTTAAGCATGGCTGGCTACCAATTTGTAACAAAGGCACTAAAACTGGCAGTAAAGATTTCTCACAAGTGAGTCAGTCGCATTGTTTCAGCTGAAGTAAAATGAGCACTTTATTTTTAAATTAACTCATTGAATTGTTAGATTTATTACCATTTATTATGCACCCCATCCATGGACAACTAAGGTAGTTAAGGATGGTATCAAATTGAAAGAAAAGGTGTACATTGCTGCAAGGATTAGTGGTAGAACAAAGAACAAAGAACAGTACAGCACAGGAACAGGCCATTCGGCCCTCCAAGCCTGCGCCGATCTTGATGCCTGCCTAAACTAAAACCTTCTGCACTTCCGGGGACCGTATCCCTCTATTCCCATCCTATTCATGTATTTGTCAAGATGCCTCTTAAGCGTCGCTATCATACCTGCTTCCACCACCTCCCCCGGCAGCAAGTTTCAGGCACTCACCACCCTCTGTGTAAAGAACTTGCCTCGCACATCCCCTCTAAACTTTGCCCCTCGCACCTTAAACCTATGTCCCCTAGTAACTGACTCTTCCACCCTGGGAAAAAGCTTCTGACTATCCACTCTGTCCATGCCGCTCATAACTTTGTAAACCTCTATCATGTCGCCCCTCCACCTCCGTCGTTCCAGTGAAAACAATCCGAGTTTATCCAGCTCTCCTCATAGCTAATGCCCTCCAGACCAGGCAACATCCTGGTAAACCTCTTCTGTACCCTCTCCAAAGCCTCCACGTCCTTCTGGTAGTGTGGCGACCAGAATTGCACGCAACATTCTAAGTGTGGCCTAACTAAAGTTCTGTACAGCTGCAGCATGACTTGCTAATTTTTATACTCTATGCCCCGACCGATGAAGGCAAGCATGCCGTATGCCTTCTTGACTACCTTACCCACCTGCGTTGCCACTTTCAGTGACCTGTGGACCTGTACGCCCAGATCTCTCTGCCTGTCAATACTCCTAAGGGTTCTGCCATTTATTGTATACTTCCCACCTGCATTAGACCTTCCAAAATGCATTACCTCACATTTGTCCGGATTAAACTCCATCTGCCATTTCTCCGCCCAAGTCTCCAACCGATCTATATCCTGTTGTATCCTCTGACAATCCTCATCACTATCCGCAACTCCTCCAACCTTTGTGTCGTCCACAAACTTACTAATCAGACCAGCTACATTTTCCTCCAAATCATTTATATCTACTACAAACAGCAAAGGTCCCAGCACTGATCCCTGCGGAACACCACTAGTCACAGCCCTCCATTCAGAAAAAGCACCCTTCCACTGCTACACTCTGTCTTCTATGACAGAGCCAGTTCTGTATCCATCTTGCCAGCTCACCTCTGATCCCGTGTGACTTCACCTTTTGTACCAGTCTGCAATGAGGGACCTTGTCAAAGGCTTTACTGAAGTCCATATAGATAACGTCCACTGCCCTTCCTTCATCAATCATCTTTGTCACTTCCTCAAAAAACTCAAATTATTGAGACATGACCTCCTCTTCACAAAACCATGCTGCCTCTCGCTAATAAGTTCGTTTGTTTCCAAATGGGAGTAAATCCTGTCCCGAAGAATCCTCTCTAATAATTTCCCTACCACTGATGTAAGGCTCACCGGCCTATAATTTCCTGGATTATCCTTGCTACCCTTCTTAAACAAAGGAACAATATTGGCTATTCTCCAGTCCTCTGGGACCTCACCTGTAGCCAATGAGAATGCAAAGATTTCTGTTCTGGTAGGCCAGAAGATTGGGAAAATTTTGGAAACCAGCAGAGGAAAACTAAAAAAAAAGAGGGAGAAATTAGAGTATGAAAGTAAAATAACAAGAAATATAAAAATAGACTGTAAAAGCTTGTACAAATATATAAAAAGGCAGATGGAAAAGAGTAGCTTAGAGGATGAGACTGGGGAATTAATAATGGGAAGCAAGGAAATGGCAGAGACTTTGAACAAGTATTTTGTATCTGCCTTCACAGCAGAATACATGAAAAGCATCCCAAGAATCGTAGAAAATCAAAAGGCAAAAGGGAGGGAGTAACTTAAAACAATGACTATCACGAGAGAAAAAGTACGAGGAAAGTGAATAGGATTAAAGGCTGACAGGCTCGCTGGACCTCATGGCCAGCATCCTAGCGTCTTAAAGAAGTGGCCGCAGTGATAGTGAATGTATTGGTTGCAATCTTCCAAAATTCCCTAGATTCTGGAAAGATCCCATCGGATTGGAAAACCGCAAATGTAACACCTCTATTCAAGAAAGAGAGGAGTGGAGGGGGGTTGGCGACAGAAAGTAGGGCCCAGATTTCACATTGGGTGGACAGGAGCCAGCCACCGACTGAAGAGTCAGTGGCGAACCCGCTTCCACCTTACTTGGGGATCTGACCCACATTTTACGGGTCCGCAGGTTTTAATTGTTCCGAGGTGGGACTTCCACTCGCTTGAGGGAGGAAGCCTTGCCTCATTGAGCTGCCGGCCAATCTGTGGGCCAGCAGCTGTTAGTCCCAGCAGCGCCACCGGGAGTGGTGGCCACTCTGGGACTGCAGCCCAGCGTGCACATAAGATGCCAGGGAGCCAGGAAGACAGATACGTTTTGGTTGCCTCGCCATGAGTAATCGGTTGGTCGCCGGCGAGGCAAGGGTGGTCATTTGAGGGGAAGGGGCGCGTGTTGGATCTTGGGGGTGGTTGGGTTAGCGGTGGCGGCCCTCCATCGGCACCCAATGGAGAAGATCAGAAGCCGTCTGCTTTTCCTGGCTCCAGGTCGCCCGCTTGCCACACATAAAATCCGTGTGGAGGCAAGCGAGGGCCCTTAAGTGGCCGTTAAGTGGCCATTTAAGGGCTTTGATTGGCCTGGGGTGGGCAGACCATTTTTTGCGCCCCCCCCCCCCTCCCTTGCCCTACGTAAAGCGGGGTGGAGGTGGGAGCAGGTCGGGAAAGCCTCCTGGAGCCTCCATCCAGCTTGTTGGGGTGGCGTAAAATTCTGGCCAGTTTACAATTTTTGTGGGAAGGCATGAGATCCACAAAGCATCTGGAACAGTCCAAGTAGAAAAAGGTGCAACCCAATGGGGAGGCAGTCATAGCCGCACCATTTCAATAAGATAGACTCATAAAAAGAGTGCATGTTTGAGAGGGGAACTCAGTCATTGGCACACAGTGGCCATTGGGTGAGCAGAGTTAGCAGAGCAAGCGGTCTGTGCGCACTTGCTCAGTGGAGGAGGTCGTGACCCTCCAGGGATCGTGGGGCCTTAAGAGGCAGGGGGTCCAGTAAGTGAGTGCAGCTGACCACAAGCAAGGCAACAGCTGGTAATGGGATTAAGGTACTCGGAGTTAGGAACGAGTAGCAATGAGGATCAACATCCTTAGGCATGAGAAGTGCAAAGGAGAGGAATGAGGGGCTGGAAGGCCATGCCCACAGCATCGAGTGTACCGCCGAAGAAGAAACTACCTGGGCATTTCAGAGAACCAGTGCCATAGGACACTGCACCTAACTTGGCAGATGCTAACTGAAATTTGTGCCCTCTTTGAGGAAGACCTCTGATCTGCAGTACTGCTTGTCATGCCCTGCCAGTAGCCAGTAAAGTCACTGTGGCCTTGAACATCTTCACGTCTGGTTCGTTCCAAGGATCAGCAGTGGATCTTGGTGGCATCTCTCAAGCGGCAGCACACCATTGCATTTCGCAGGTCACTAATGCCCTATTTGTGAAAGTTGGGCAGTACATATAATTTCAAGTAGATGGGGCCTGGCAGGCACAAAGGGCAGTGGGATTCACCTCCCTTGCTCGATTCCCGCAGGTATAGGACATCATTGGTTTCATCCATGTGGCCATCAAGGCGGCAAGTGATCAGCCAGTGAGATTCATCAACAGAAAGAGCTTCCATTCCCTAAACGTTCAGCAGGTTCGCAACCACAACAAGAGCCTTTTGCATGTGTGCGCTAGCTATCCTGGCAGCTGCCATGACACCTTTATCCTCCAGCAGTCCGGGGTGCCACAGATCTTCATGTAACCACAGAAACCCAGTGGATGGCTTCTAGGGGGCAAGAGATATCCCTTGAAAAGATGGCTACTCAAACATTTCCGACACCCCGGGATGAAGGCGCTACAATGGAGGTCATCTGCACACAAGGACAACCATTGAGCAGGCCCTCGGGCTTCTGAAGGTGCAGTTCCAGTTCCTAAACTGATCGGGTGGCACCCTGCAGTACACTCCCGCAAGGGTCTCACAGATTGTGGTCATCTGCTGTGCCCTCCACAACATAGCCTTCCAGAGAGATGTGGACCTTGAACAGGGTGAACCACTAGATCAGTACAGTTCATCGGAGGAGGAGGAGGAAGATGCAGAGCAGAACGGTGCCCATGCTATGCAGGAGGCTGCCGGGGTCAGCCTAGAAGTCAAAGCTCTCATCAGGAAAGCCTGAACACCAGGGCTGATCTGATCCAGGCATGTTTCATCTGAACGCTACTCATTCGGCAGGACTGCATGCTCTGGCACTCACTTTCATCTGCTTGTGAGAACACATTCATTAAACACACATCCTTGAATAGTTCCATTCTTACCAACAATGCATAATACACATCTCTCCAGCAGTCTCAGTGTCCCCATTCAAAGACCATTGCTTCCTTTCACGACTTCTTTCCTCTTTTCCAGTAATGCCATTAAAGAATGGATGCTCATACGTCTGGGATCATGGCTTAACATCTCCAGTGTTATTAATAAATGACAATGCGCACACTCACAAATGAAATTAACCCAAGTGAAGCACTCAGTGCAATGACTGATGCAGTCGCCTTCGCTTTTGGCCACTTCCACCCGGTGCTCCCCTTATTGCCTTGGATGAGATGGAGGCAACCTGCTTGCGCATGTCTGCTTGGAGCTGAGATGCATTGTTGGTTGTCCACATCATAGAGGTGCCAGTGGGGACACCCCCAGAGGCTGCTGCACCAGCCTCAATGCAGGGGCAGCCTCCGTCAATAGGCCCTGCTGCATAAATGGTCCCTGAGTCAGAGGGGCCAAGGTGGCCGATGATGATGATGACACCCTCATCCTCTTCAGTGACTGCCTCAGCCCTTTGATGGCACTCTGGACCTCTAGAGGGAATATCAGTTGGGGTGCAACTGGCATCCACTCCATGCATCGTTGCACCATCAGTACCACTGGCCAGTCAATGCTACAGAACTTCACAAGCATTCTGTGCATGTCAGTGCACTGTTCCTGCATCAACTCTGAGTGCTGCTGCAAATGGCTCTCCATGAGGTTGGCAACTCTCTCAATGGAGGAGCTCATGCATTCAAAGCCCGGAGCCATGGTGCAGCACATGAGCTGAATGGACTCCTCCATTCTCCACCCTGACTCTGCATTGCCGTCGGGAACTCCAGCATGTGGGCACACATCTCACAGTGCTGGTCAAGTAGAGCCAGCTTGCTTGTGACTCCTGAGGCCCTGCATCTGTTCCCAGCTAAGCATGGCTGTGTCTGTCCTCCATACTCCCAGAAGCCTGCCCACAGCTGCTTCTACCTCTGTCACCTCCTCCTCTCATGATGTTCTCCTGAATCAGTGCCACCCTTTCTAATCACGAGCAAGGACCCACTGACATGATTGTATCTGTGCTGGTGAAGGATGCGCTTGAATGATGTGACGGTGCTGGGTCTGTTTGTTCCATTTTATCCGAGGTCCCCGGTAATGCTACACTGGCACTGACATTCTCCCCCTCCACAACTGACCCTGTGGAGACAGAGGCAGATGATCATAAGAACTTGCCTCTGACAGCAGACGCCTCTGCAGAGCTGAGGTTTCCCAGTGCAGCTGAGGCTTTGGCATGCTGTCAGATGGGGAGGAGTGCATTCCACTCCTTCATCGTCATCATTCAATATCTTTTCACTCTCTCATACAGGTACTCCCATCTCTCCATTGCTGGCCTCAATCATCAATGCCAGAGGTTCATTTAAATAAGATGCTGCATTTATCAGTGCTGCCAGTTCCTCAATAGCTAAGGATTTGAGCCTTGCTGATGGGTCAGTGATCATCCTGTCCACACATTTCTTCCATGTTCAGGAGCACCATGTGCCGTCAGGTTGTTCAGCTGCTGTGTCTACTGGTGGCTGCAGAGGTGAAGGCCTGTCATCTGGGTGTCACGTTGCACTGACCTTGCCAAAACGAAAAACGTCATTGAGCCTCTTGTGGCACTGCACCCAGGTCCTCCTGACAATACTGCAGCTGCTGACAATCTCTGCCACCTCCAGCCAGGCCTTCTTAGTGTGGTTGGTGGCCTTCTCCTGCCACCCTCTGGGAAGAAGACCCCTTGCCTTTCGCACACTAACTCCAGCATCACCTCAAGGGCTGCATCACTAAACCGTGGGGCAGCCCTGCCTTGGGTATCAGGTCTCTGTCTCTCCTCCTCCTCACTTCTGCATTCCATTAATTTACAGGACAGCTGCCACAATAATGGCTGCTGTCATGCCTTTAAAACAGGCCTGCACTTTCAGACTGCCACCTCCATCCTGGGCCGCCGCCCCTAATTGGCCGCCAAACCTGCCCTCCAATTAATTAGGACAGGCCTCAGGGAAAATTGCGGCCTGTAACAACTTCCTTCCTCGGAGTGGGGTCAGGACCAGGACATGGTTCCGATGTTGAGGTCCTGACCCCAAATGGAAAATCCTGTCCACAGCCACTGATAAATAGGACCTTACCAAATTCACGGTCAAATTTTACAAATTTCACAGGCACAGCATTTTAAGAATTGTGAATTTCACAATTTCTCGTATTTAAATCGTAAATTTCACAGTGTGGCAACAAACCATGAAAATGATCTATTTAAAACAAAAAAAAAGACAAGGGACCTTTCTGATTTCAGATGGCATTCATTGTATACTCAAAAACTATTATAAAAAGTTGACTATAAGCAAGCCACATTCTTTACCCACTGAAGTTAGTGGTTGAATATGAGCGTGGAGCAACCTGCAACTGTCTCTTTCTTCATTCCCTGTCTCTGTGCTGTGAACACCAGTCTGTGTTTAAACACAGCTCTCTCTGCATCCACAGAGTTTGTTGGAATTGTCAGACAGACCTGTGCTAGCCTTGTAAGGTGGGGATTCTGCATTCCACAGAGTTCCAAAACTGCAGCACAGGCAAAATACTATCTGCTTCTTTTGCAATGCTTTTATAAGCAGGAATATTCAGCCTACAGTTCTGGTCAAAGCCAAGAATTGCAACTAACGAGTTTAAATCCACCATCAGCAGATGCACTTGTGCAGGGTCAAATTACGCAGTTTTCAGGAATACAGTAGAAGGTTGTTGAAACTTCTGAGCTGCTTTTTCTTCACTGTTTGACTCTTGCCCATAGCAGTAATATTGTTTGAGTTTCTTTGCCATGCAAGAAAACACCTGTTGAGCACAGGCATTTAATTCAGTATCTTCAAAATGTTATTTGTTTGACTATGCTTTAACCCGGGACAGTACATCCATTACTTTCTTTTACGCTTTGTGGATTGTGACCTGCCAAGATTCAAACCAAGTGATTAAATCCATCAGTCATGTAGCATTCTTGGCAACAAACTGAACATCCTGATTAAGCAGGGCATCATTTAGAAGGGTTACGATGCCTGTTACAACCTGTTTTTTCAATGTCAGTGTGAGCTCTTCTGAAACAAAGTCTGAGTAGTATTTCGGGTGAGCTGCATGATATGGTACTGCCCGAAACCAAGAATTCCAACATATAGTTACTGGCTCTGGAAGAAAGGTATTGTTTTTGCACAATGCCAGCCATTTCAGCCACATTTGTAATGTGTTGCCTGTATTGAAGCTTATGGCTAGGGCAGTGTTTGAAGATCTTTTTAATGTAGCTGATCAGTTTGTTGACTTTACCAAACTCGGTTTTCCACAGCTCACTGACAAGAAATTATGCGTGCATTACATGTAATATGGACAGTATTAGACATTAAACCTTAGAGCACAGATTTGAAAGATTTTGTCATGTAAGTTGCATCATCACTAATGAAAGCAGACACTTTTTTGAAACTGTATTTTGAAACACTATCGATTATCGCTTGGGAAACTGTGCTTCTAAGTAGATGCAGTCTGCAAGGACTATTGTTAGCTTTCCTGATAATACATCTTCGGTCTCATCAGACATAAAACAAAACATGTACATCATTGTCTTGCTCATCGGTGGACTTATCACAAATAATTGCAAAAGACTCACATACGTTAGTCTGAGACGTCATCTCCTTGCAATGTGTAGCAAAGAGCTTTGGTAGGTAGTCCTGTCATAGTTTTTTATTTTTTTAAAATTTTATTCAGAGATACAGCACTGAAACAGGCCCTTCGGCCCACCGAGTCTGTGCCGACCAACAACCACCCATTTATACTAATCCTACATTAACCCCATATTCTTTACCACATCCCCACCATTCTCCTACCAATACTAGGGGCAATTTACAATGGCCAATTTACCTATCAACCTGCAAGTCTTTGGAGGTGGGAGGAAACCGGAGCACCCGGCGGAAACCCACGCAGACACAGCGAGAACTTGCAAACTCCGCACAGGCAGTACTCAGAACTGAACCCGGGTCGCTAGAGCTGTGAGGCTGCCGTGCTAACCACTGCGCTACTGTGCCGCCCACTGCACTTTATTTGCACTTTGTAAGCAACCACCATTTTGAACATTATGTTGAATGAATAGCTGGAGCTTTGGGTGATCAAGTTTTTCCAATAGTATGTTGGTGTCTGAAAAAACATCCACAAGTTCCATTGTAACCAACTGATGACTTTCTGAGCTCTCCATCGACTTCTTAAAAAGAGATGACATCATTTTTTTTTGTGTGTTCATTTTCCAGCAGTGTGGTGTCAGATACGCTCTTTCTGCTGGAATGGTTTTCGGACTCGAAGTGGCGCTGAACCGCTGCCCGCTGTGTGTAATCCAATAAAACATTGTGGCTTGTACAAAGCAGTATTCCACCATCGGCACGCAGAATTTGGCTTCCAAATTCTTTCACTCGATATGCTGCAGTAATGGTTGTGGTCATTTTTGATTTGCTTATTCTCACTTGTCTGTTAATACTTGAGACTGCTTCTCTCAAAACTGCACTGGAAGCCCTCCTTCATTTACCAATCAGTGAGTTGTGCCTTGTGTGAATCACTAAAATGCTTGATGTTTGCAATATGCCGAGGAATCAGCGAGGTGAGCCTTGTGTCCATGAATAAAATGCACAAATTTACAAAATGGACAATTTCATGGAAGATCCAAGATTTCACGGTCCATGATGCATTTTTCACAGCCGGGAATTTGGTAGGGCCCTACTGATAAATAAGCAATTATCTTTATAATTACAGAGTGAAACTCCAGCATTTGCTGTATTAATTATTTGCAGAAATTTCCGTCTCCATCTCTTAATTCTGTTTCAAAGAGTGGATACATTGGGCGACTGAATTGAAATTACTTTAGCTGAGCCTGTTCTAGATGATCTTACTTTACATATTTATTTTGCCTGTTTAGACTCCAAAGCACCCAAGCAGCCCCAGCCCCATCCCTTGCTCACCCACAGTGTGAAACAGTGTCAAGCACGGAGAACAACTCGGCTCCGCAGTCACTGTATTGTTATCCTGTTACTAAGGCTGTTTTCCTCTGCAATATTATTTGCTTCCACCTTTTCCTTTCCTCTCCACTGCTAATACTGTAGTCCATGCAAGCTCAACATTCTAGAATCATAGAAATTTACAGCATGGAAAGAGGCTGTTTGGCCCCTTGTGTTCGCGCTGGCCACCAAGTAACCATCCAACCTAATCCCACTTTCCAGCTCTTGGTGCGTAAGCTTGTAAGGTTACGGCACTTCAAGTGTATATCCAAGTACTTTTTAAATGTTATGAGGGTTTCCGCCTCTACCATCCTTTCAGGCAGTGAGTTCCAGATCCCTACTACCCTCTGGGTGAAAAGAATTTCCTCTTGAATCCCCTCTAACCTCCTACCTAAGTCTGTGCCCCCTGGTTCCCCCTCAACCAAGGGGAATAGGGCCTTCCTATCCACTCTATCTGGACACCTCATAATTTATACACTTCAATAAGGTCTCCCCTCAGCCTCATGTGTTCTAAAGAAAACGACCCTACCCTATCCAATCTTTCCACATAACTGAAATTTTCCAGTCCAGGCAACATCCTCATAAATCTCCTCTGTACCCTGTCTATTGCAATCATATCTTTCCTCTAATGCAATGTCCAGAACTGCATGCAGTACTCCAGTTGTGGCCTAACTAGTGTTTTATACAGCTCCAGCATAAACTCCCAGCTCTTATTTATTTTATTTATTTATTTAGAGATACAGCACTGAAACAGGCCCTTCGGCCCACCGAGTCTGTGCCGACCAACAACCACCCATTTATACTAACCCTACAGTAATCCCATATTCCCTACCATCTACCTACACTAGGGGCAATTTGCAATGGCCAATTTACCTATCAGCCTGCAAGTCTTTGGCTGTGGGAGGAAACTGGAGCACCCGGCGAAAACCCACGCAGTCACAGGGAGAGCTTGCAAACTGCACAGGCAGTACCCAGAATCGAACTCGGGTCCCTGGAGTTGTGAGGCTGCGGTGCTAACCACTGCGCCACTGTGCCTCGGCTAATAAAGGCTACTATCCCGTATGCCTTTTGACCACCTTATCTACCTGTCCAGCCACCTTCAGGGATCTGTAGACATATACTCCAAAGTTCCTCTGTCCCTCTACATTTCTTAGTGTCATGCCATTTATTGTGTATTCTCTTGCCTTGTTAGCCTTCCCCAAATACATTACCTGCACTTCTCTGGACAAAACTCCATTTGCCACTGTTATGCTCACAAAATAGTCCTTTGATATCTTCCTGCAGTCTATAACGTCCTTCTTCATTATCAACCACACAGCTAATTTTTGTGTCATCTGCAAATTTCTTAATCATACCCCCTACATTCGAGTCCAAATCATCGATATATACCCAAAAAGCAAGGGACCTAGTACTGAGCCCTGCAGAATCACACTGGCAACAGCTTTCCAGTCACAAAAACACCCATTGACCATTATCCTTTGCTTCCTGCCTTTGAGCCAAATTTGGATCCAACTTGCCACTTTGCCTTGGATCGGATGGGCTTTTACCTTCGTGACCAGTTTGCCACGTGGGACCTTATCAAAGCCTTGCTAAAATCCATATAGACTACATCAAATTCAATACCCTCATTGACCCTGCCTGTTGCCTCTTCAAAAAATTCAGTCAGGTTAGTAAGACAGTACGTGCTAGCTGTCCTTGATTAATCCGTGTCTTTCTAATTGAAGGTTATCCTGTCCCTCAGAGTTTTATCCAATAATTTTCCCACTGCCGAGGTTAGGCTGACTGTCCTGTAATTCCTTGGTCTATCCCTTTCTCCCTTTTTAAACAATGGTACAACATTAGCTGTCCTCAAGTCCTCTGGCACCACACCTATAGCCAGGGAGGATTGGAAAAAGCAGAGGCTCTGATTTTCTTCTCTTGCTTTCCTTAACAGCTTAGGATATATTTCATCCTGGCCTATAGATGTATCCACTTTCAAAGATGTTAAACCCCTTAATACATCCTTTCTCACTATATTATCTAATATTTCATACTCCTGCTCCCTGATTGCCATGTCTGTCTCGCCCTCTCTTTTGTGAAAACAGGCGCTAGTATTCATTAAGAACCATACCAATGTCCTCCACCTCCACACCTGCTTCCCCTTATGGTCCCTAATAGGCCTTACTCTTTCTTTAGTTATCCTCTTGCTCTTTATGTATTTATAAATAATCTTTGGGTTTTCCTTGATTTTACTTGCCAATATTTTTTTGCTCATTGCTTTCCTAATTTCCTTTTTAATTTCACCCCTTCACTTTTTATACTCCTGTAGATTTTCTGTAGGTTGAGCCCTCGGTATCTGTCATAAGCTTCCCTTTTTTTCTTTATCTACTCCTTTAAGTCCCTTGCCATCCAGGAGGCTCTGGATTTGTTATTCCCACCCTTTTTCTTTAAGGGAACATTCTTGCTCTGAACTCTCACTATCTCTTCCTTGAATGCCTCCCGCTGATCTGCCACCGATTTAACTTCAAGTAGCTGTTTCCAGTCCATTTTAGCTAAATCACATCTCAGCTTAGTAAAATTAGCTTTTCCCCAATAGACAACTTCTATTCCTGGTCTATCTTTGTCCTTTACCATAACTACCCTAAATCTAACTGAATTATGATCACATCCACCAAAGTGCTCCCCAACTGATATACCATCCACACGCCCAGCTTCATTCCCAAAAACTAAGTCCAGAACCGTTCTCTCTGTTATTGGTCTTGCTACGTACTTACTAAAAAAGATTTTTCCCTGAATGGATTTTTAAGAGTTCTGCTCCCTCTGTGCCTTTCACACTAATTCTATCCCACTTCATATTAGGATGGTTGAAATCCCCCACTATTACTGCCCTATTGTTTGTGCACTTCTCAGAGATTTGCCTCCATATTTGCTCTTCTATCTCCCTCTGACTGTTTGGGGGTCTATTGTACACACCCAGTAGTGTGATTGTCCCAATTTTTGTTCTTCTGTTCAACCCATATGGCCTTTTTTGATAATCCTTCTACCATATCATTCTTCCTCACATCTATAATTGTTACTTTAATCAATATGATGCCCCCCTGTCCTTTTCTATCCCCCTCTCTATCTCATCTGAAAACCCTGTGACTAGGAGTGTTGACCTGCTATTTCTGCCCTTTTTCAGGCATATCTCAGTAATAGCTATCATATCATACTCCCACATGTCAATCTGTGCTCTCAGCTCATCTGCCTTGTTCCCTAGACTTCTTACATTGAAGTATACATCTTTGAGCACTGCCAAACTGCCTTGTTGTCTATTTTCTAGCCGTTGTTTCCTCTGCCTTCCAAATACTCTTACTAACTTTTTGCCTTCATTTCCAACCTTTCTTTTCTCTCCCTTCTGAATTTAATGCCAAATTCTAATGCTCTCTCAGCTTGTCGGCCTTTGTCTCAACCTTCCATAGGTTACAACTCATTCAGAATACCACAGCCTTCATCTCTCGCCAAGCAAAGTTCTGCAGTTCCATCACCTTCTGTCCTCTCTAAGCTCTATAGATGGCCTTTACCCCAGTTATGTGACTTTAAAATTTTTGTCCTTATTTTCAAATCCTTCTGTGGCCAGCTCCCCACCCTACCTTAGTGATTTCTTGCAGCCTTAGTCCCCTCTCATATCGTTCACTCCTCCAACACTGGGCTGCTCTTTGTACCCCACTACCTCTACTGCTGCATTGGTGGCCACTTGTTCAGCCAGGACGTCCTCTGGAATTCCTTGTGTTACAGTCTCCGCTTTAGCATCTCTCCCTCCTTTCAGAAATCCTCTTTGATTGTGTTGTCACCCCTCCCGCCACACCAACCTAACCATTTCCATTTTCCTTTCTTCCCACCTGGTCGTTTCCCCGGTCCCCCAATCTTGTTTTCCCCACACCCACCATTCCATTGTAAACCTTTAAGTATCCTTCCTGCCAGTGAGGAGCACAATGGAAATATAAATTTTTATTGTTGAGCTGTGTGACTCGTGAGTGCCACAGGTATGCATTGTAAGTGATTTACTTTCCATGAACCATTGCTATGCCCGTTTTTGTATTTCCTTTATAATTCGTGTTCTTCTGTCTGAGTTGCTTACTGTCACAATTCTAAAGAACATTATGATTGTCCAATTTCAATTGGGAAAGTGAGTAGGTGTCTAACATTAGTCTTGCAATCCACTGGAGGTCAGATTCACCTGAGATTTCAGTCTGTGAACTGAATTCATTACTCGCATCAGGGAACACCATTAAATCAAGCCAGAATGAACAGCACCGGGGCAGAGGGGAGTGACAAGAATGATAAATGGAGCAACAGGAATGAGAGAAGGTTATATCTAAAGAAAGACAGACTTCTTCAGGACAGGAACAGGTTGGAAAAGGCTCAAAAGAATATGAGCAATTGCCAGCTGGGTTAGGAAGTGGGAAGTTTGGGGCATTCACAGTACTGTTGTAAAATAGATTAGGATCCATAAACCACCAAGCATAAATGACCACTTTAAATCACATGAGAGATATTAAACGTGATAGCCTAGAAATTACTGTATGATTTTGGCATATGAATACTTGTCTGACATTCCTGTGTTGTGTAACAACATGATCTGTTTTAAATTATGCATGATTTTTCTTACAGTGGACATGTATAAGATAGAAAATATGTGAAACAAATGAAATCAGTGTTTCACCATTAATATCACACACAGCAATCTCTGGGGCCAATAATTTTAATGATAAATTTGAACAGTTACGTTTTTAATGTTATAGCAATTACCTCATGATGAGATGAAGCAGATGAATTGCTTTCAGTGATTGTAATGGAAACCAAGAAAGGAGGAGGATTTCATTATGTATGCATTTACAATTACATTACAAAAAGAAAACAGAACATTCCCTCCCAAATGTACTAGTTTTAAACTACTCAAAATGATCCCCTGTATAATTTGCCAAGTAAACTGCCAAGTGGCACCACGGAATGCCAGGATTATGGGCTGGTTTCCCTGAAAGGGGTCAGGATTTTTACAGAAAAATTGGGCTTTGACAATACAACACTAAGGAGCCAATTGTGGGAGACTAGGGAAATTCCCTGATTGACAATTGACAGACTCATAGATTTTAGCAACATCCCACAACTCAGAGGAAGATATGAAGAGAAGCCATATACATAATGGTTGTTTATACGAACACAGTATAGCATATTGTTTCATGACGGAAAAGCCATAACTGCTTTTCTGTGCAAACATCTGGTTCAAATGGTGGTTGGGCCCCGATGATATGATCAGAGGCTAATCTGCATATTTAAGGACGAACACTACTGGTTGATGGGAAATGTCCTTTCCTCCTGCTGAGAAGAGCAGGGTTAGAATTGGAACCTGCAGGAGGACAGTGAAACCTTTGCAGCTAGGTCACCTGGATGATTTTGACTGCTCATCTGCCCATTTTCTATCAGGCAGGTTGGGTTAAAACAGCCCCTATTGGTTTGTGAACTGAAACCTTCTACAATAGGCACCAATAGGAAAGCCAGCTGGTCAATGCATTCCATATCAACAAGACAAAACTGCCTCATAGGTGTATCTGTCCCCATGGCAACTGAGACCAGATTGAAGTTAGGTTTAAATAATTACTTTAAATAACCGTTAGGGTGAGACACTATCATCAAAACCTAAAAAACATTTTTTCTTTCTTCTATCTGTCAGTGTTTTTCAAAGGCTATAGAAGTGGAAAGAAGTGGCTGGCAGAGAACAAGGGAATACAAACCCAATAGAATAAACTCTGTGGGCAATTGGGGAGATGGTGGCATAGTGGTAATGTCACTGAATCTAGAGTTCCAGGCTAATTCCCTGGGGACATGGGTTCAAATCCCACCGTGGCAGCTGGTGGGATTTAAATTCAATTAATTAATAAAAATCTGGAATTGAAAGCTAGTTTCAGTAATGGTGCTATGAAACTATCATCGATTGTCATAGAAACCCATCTGGTTCACTAATGTCCTTTAGGGAAGGAAATCTGCTGTCCTTACCTGGTCTGACCTACTTCAGACCTACAGCAATGTAGTTGACTCTTAACTGCCCTCTGAAATAGCCTAGCAAGCCATTTAGTTGTCAAGGACAATTCAGGATGGGCAACAAATGCTGGCCTGGCCAGTGACGCCCACATACCATGAAAGAATAAAAAAAAATGGTGGAGCTGTTTGATGGCTGGCAAAGAGGATAAATTAGGTGCAAGGAAGGTTATAGATTCTGACATTCAAGACCACCCTACCCACAAGATCACAGTGCACCACAGTCAGACGTGAGGTTCAGGACTGACACTGCATACAGTACCTCCAGAAGCCAGAAACAAAAGCAATAAAAGACTACATACCTAAGGACCCTGGCAAGGTAAGTGTATCCAACAGTATCATTTACCAGGTAGCTTGCCCAAATATGAAGCAATTCTGTCTTGTTATGGTCTGGTAGCTGTACGATTAAATTAGATTTTAAAAGCCACCTGAAGCCTCAAGCATATTTTCTTACATATATTGTGAAGCCTATTATTATACATTCCCTGGTAATAGGCTTGAGAGGAAGTGTAACATACCACTTTTAAAAAAAGACACTTTTTAATTAATTCATTTTGAATATGGCAGCCTATTATTCTTGAATGAGATTGGCAGCTATAAACTTATAACAAATCTTGCACCAAGTTGAAAAAAGCATATTATCTAAATGGTGAGAGATTGCAGACCTCTGAGATGCAGAGGGATCTGAGTGTCCTAGTGCATGAATCGCAAAAGGTTAGTATACAGGTACAGCTAATTAGGGAAGCTAATAGAATGTTATCATTTATCATGAGGGGAATTGAATAGAAAAGTAGGGAGCTTATGCTTCAGCTATACAGAGCATTGGTGAGACCACATCTGGAGTACTGTATACAGTACTGATCTTATTTAAGGAAGGATGTAAATGCTTTGGAGGCAGTACAGATAATGTTTGTTAGACTAACACCTGGAATGGATGGCCTGTCTCACGAGGAAAGATTGGACAGGCTAGGCTTATATCCGCTGGAATTTAGAAGAGTAAGAGGTGACTTGATTGAAACATAAGATCCTGAGGGGTCTTGACAGGGTGGATGTGGAAAGGATGTTTCCCCTTGTGGGAGAATCTAGAACTAGGGGTCACTGTTTAAAAATAAGAGTCGCCCATTTAAGACAAAGATGAGGAGAAATGTTTTCTCTCAGAGGGTCGTGAGTCTTCGGAACTCTCTTCCTCAAAAGGCAGTGGAAGCAGAATCTTTGAATATTTTTAAGGCAGAGGTAGATAGATTCTTGATAAGCAAGGGGGTGGAAGGTTATCGGGGATAGGGGGAAATGTGAAGTAATCAGTTCAGCCATGATCTTATTGAATGGCTGAGCAGGCTCGAGGGGTCGAGTGGCCTACTCCTGCTCTTAATTCGTATGTTTCTGTGTAAACCAACATGCACCAGTTTCTGAGTCAAGTTGAATCAAACAAACTGTGGTCTTCATAGAATGGCAGGTAGATTTTAACAATGTCCCACAACTCATAAGCAGACACGAAGGATGGAAGTTGTGTATTTAACAGTTGTTTATAGAGATGCAGTCAGTATTGTATATTTTCATGGTCTGTCATCTTCCCCTTCAAGAAAACCAATGGCAGTATTTATATATTTATCTATATAATACATGTATATAAATCGCTGTTACATATTCACTAGTCCATTATTTATTTAACAACTTTGTTTCTTAGTTTAATACTACTCGAGGTCCAATGTGATGTTTTATTGTTTATCAAATAGTGGAGATATATCTTTTGGGGCATAAGCATAATTCTGGTCACTTAAAATTAGTTAACAGAACAAGGATTTATGTTTCTTGACCTGGGCAAATAATAGCAAATATTTTAACTAGATAGTGAAGTAGATAAAGACACTTTTAATGACATAGCGAGTTAGGACTTACTTCTGGCAGCGATTCGACAGCCAGAAAGTCTAGAGTAAAAGGGTAGAAAAGACCCCATAATATTATATATACCACAAAGTGTTGCCTGTGAACTGTTCCATATTTACTGCTCAGCCATGCTGAATCATCGTATGAACATATGAATTAGGAGCAGGAATAGGCCACTTGGCCCTTCGAGCCTGCTCCGCCATTCAGTAAGATCATGGCTGAACTGATTACTCCACATTTCCACCTACCCCCGATAATCTTCCAACCTCTTGCTTATCAAGAATCTATCTACCGCTGCCTTAAAAATATTCAAAGACTCTGCTTCCACTGCCGTTTGAGGACGAGAATTCCAAAGACTCACGACCCTCTGAGAGAAAGAATTTCTCCTCATCTCTGTCTTAAATGGGCGACCCCTTATTTTTAAACAGTGACCCCTAGTTCTAGATTCTCCCACAAGGGGAAACATCCTTTCCACATCCACCCTGTCAAGACCCTTCAGGATCTTATATGTTTCAATCAAGTCACCTCTTACTCTTCTAAATTCCAGCGGATACAAGCCTGGCCTGTCCAATCTTTCCTCATAAAACAGCCCGCCCATTCCAGGTATTAGTCTAGTAAACCTTCTCTGTACTGCCTCCAAAGCATTTACATCCTTCTTTAAATAAGGAGACTAGTACTGTACACAGTACTCCAGATGTGGTCTCACCAATGCTCTGTATAGCTGAAGCATAAGCTCCCTACTTTTGTATTCAATTCCCTTCGCGATAAACAATAACATTTGATTAGCTTTCCTAATTACATGCTGTACCTGCCTACTAATCTTTTGCAATTCATGTACTAGGAAACCCAGATTCCTCTGCATCTCAGAGCTCTGCAATCTCTCACCATTTAGGTAATATGCTTCTTTTTTATTCTTCCTGCCAAAGTGGACAATTTCACACTTTCCCACATTATACTGCATTTGCCAGGTCTTTTCCCACTCACTTAACCGATCTATATCCCTTTATAGCCTCCTTATGTCCTCTTCACAAGTTACTTTCTGACCTATCTTTGTGTCATCAGCAAATTTAGCAACCATACCTTCGGACCCTTCATCTAAGTCATTTATATAAATTGTAAAAAGTTGAGGCCCCAGCACAGATCCCCACGGCACACCACTCATTACATCATGCCAATCATAAAATCTTTTAACTCCTTTCTTGTATCTCATGTATGCCCATGTATCCACAGGGCATGCATGAAAATTGAAACTTACAACTGAAAGCCTTGTAGCCTTGTGTATTGACATCTTCCAAACGTTTTGCACATGAATATCATGTAATATAATCTAGTTGCGCAGTGGTCACTTGCTACCACCTGTGAGGCGGGCTGCGGGTCAGAAGACCGGTCTGTGCACTTTTGTATGTAAAGGAGAAGTAGGAGAAAACTCATTCTGCTCTTATATTTGTTGCCTTCAAACTCAATGCCACACAGGTATAGACACAGTCATACAAATATCACACACATCATGCGTTGCACATTGTTGAGGAAGTTGTTTGAAGAAACTTGTTGCAGCCAGTACTCTGGAGGCAGTGGCATAGTGGTAATGACACTAGACTAGTAACCTAGGGCCCCTGGCTAATGCTCTGGGGAACAAAAACAAAAAGTGCTGGGAAAACTCAGCAGGTCGAACAGCATCTATGGAGAGAGAAGCAAAGTTAACGTTTCAGGTCTGTGACCTTTCATCAGAACTGGCAAAGGTTAGAGAAGAATTAGGTTTTAAGCAAGTGAAGGGGAATGGGGCGGGGGAGAGAACAAAGAGGATGGTGTTTGATAGGACAGAGGGTGATTAAATAACACAGCTGTCCTGGGGCAAAGGCAAAGCGTGTGTTAATGTTTGTGGTGACAGATAAAGCATTAGTCCAGAAAGAGTGTTAATCACGGAATAATGAGCAGCTACGTGACAACATGAAAGGCAGGCACATGGTTAAAAAATAAAATATTAAAACAAGGCCAGTCATGCTCTGAAGTTGTTGAACTCAATGTTCAGTCCCAAAGGCCTTAGCGTGCCTAATCAAAAGATCAGGTGCTGCTCCTCGAGCTTGCGTTGATGTTCACTGAAACACTGGAGCAGGCCAAAGACAGAGATATTGGCATGACAGCAGGGGGGAGTGTTGAAATGGCAAGCAACTCCCCCCTGCTCTCATGTGAACATCAATGGAGTCCTCAACATTGACACTGGACCCCATGAAGTTTCATGGCATCAGGTCAAACATGGGCATGGAAACCTCCTGCTGATTACCACCTACCGCCCCCCTCGGATGATGAATCAGTACTTCTCCATGTTGAACACCAATTGGAAGAAGCACTGAGGGTAACAATGCCACAAAATGTACTCTGGGTGTACTCTAAATGTACTCTTAAAAAAAAAGGACTTCAATGTCCATCACCAAAAGTGGCTCGGAGGCACCACTACTGACCAAGCTGGCCAAGTCCTAAAGGACATAGCTGCTAAACTGGGACTGCAGCAGGTGGTGAGGGAACCAACAAGAGCGAAAAACCTACCTGGCCTCATCCTCACCAATCTACCTGTTGCAGATGCATCTGTCCATGACAGTATTGGCAGGAGTGACCACCGCAGAGTCTTTGTGGAGACAAAGTCCTGTATTCACACTGATCATGTTGTGTGGCACTAACACTGTGTTAAATGGGATAGATTTCGAACAGATCTAGCAACTCAAAACTGGGCATCTATGAGGTGCTGTGGGCCATCAGCAGTAGTAGAAATATTTTCAACCACAACCACATGGCCCGGCATATCCCACACTCTACCATTACCATCAAGCCGGAGGACCATCTCTGGTTCTATAAAGAGTGCAGGAGGGCATGTCAGGAGCAGCACCAGGATTATCTAAAAATGAAGTGTCAACCTAGTGAAGCTACAACACAGGACTACTTGCATGGCAAACAGCAGAAGCAGCATGCAATAGACAGGGCTAAGTGATCCCACAAGCAACGGATCAGATTTAAGCTCTGCAGTCCTGCCACATCCAGTCGTGAATGGTGGTGGACAATTAAACAACTGACAGGAGGAGGAGGTTCCACAAATATCCCCAACCTCAATGATGGGGGAGCCCAGTACATTAGTACAAAAGACAAAGCTGAAACAATTGCATCCATCTTCAGCCAGAGGTGTTGAGTGGATGATCCATCTCAGCCTGCTCATGAGGTCCCCAGTATCACAAATGCCAGTCTTCAGCCAATCCGATTCAATCCACATGATATCAAGATAAGGCTGAAGGCACTAGGTACTGCAAAGGCTGTGGGCCTTGAGAACGTTCCGGCAATACTATTGAAGATTTGTGCTCCAGAACTAGCCGTGCCCCTAGCCGAGCTGTTCCAATACAGCTACAACATTGGCATCTACCGGCAACGTAGAAAATTGTAGAAAAGAGGTGAGGTGAGAGTGACTGCACTTGACATCAAGGCAGCATTTGACTGAGTATGGCATCAAGGAGCGCAGGCAAAACTGAGGTCAATGGGATTCGGGGGAAAACCCTCCGCAGGTTGGAGTCATACCTAGCACAAAGGAAGATGGTTGTGGTTGTTGGAGGTCAATCATCTGAGCTCCAGGACATCACTGCAGGAGTTCCTCAGGGTAGTGCCCTAGGCCCAACCATCTTCAGCTGCTTCATCAATGACCTTCCTTCAATCATAAGGTCAGAAGTGGGGATGTTCGCTGATGATTGCACAATGTTCAGCACCATTCGCAACTCCTCAGATACTGAAGCAGTCCGTGTAGAAATGCAGCAAGACCTGGACAATATCCAGGCTTGGGCTGATAAGTGGCAAGTAACATTCATGCCACACAAGTGCCAGGCAATGACCATCTCCAACAAGAGAGAATCTAACCATCTCCCCTTGACATTCAATGGCATTACCATCGCTGAATCCCCCACTATCAACATCCTAGGGGCTACCATTGACCAGAAACTGAACTGGAGTAGCCAAATAAATACCGTGGCTACAAGAGCAGGTCAGAGGCTATGAATCCTGAGGTGGGTAACTCACCTCCTGACTCCCCAAAGCCTGTCCACCATCTACAAGGTACAAGTCAGGAGTGTGATGGAATACTCTCCACTTGCCTGGATGGGTGCAGCTCCAACAACACTCAAGAAGCTCGACACCATCCAGGACAAAGCAGCCTGCTTGATTGGCACCCCATCTACAAACATTCACTCCCTCCACCACCGACGCACAGTGGCAGCAGTGTGTACCATCTACAAGATGCACTGCAGCAATGCACCAAGGCTTCTTAGACAGCACCTTCCAAACCCGCAACCTCTACCAACTAGAAGGACAAGGGCAGCAAATACATGGGAACACCACCACCTGCAAGTTCCCCTCCAAGTCACACACCACCCTGACTTGGAACTATATCGCCGTTCCTTCACTGTCGCTGGGTCAAAATCCTGGAACTCCCTTCCTAACAGCACTGTGGGTATACCTACCCCAAATGGACTGCAGCGGTTCAAGAAGGCAGCTCACCACCACCTTCTCAAGGGCAATTAGGGATGGGCAATAAATGCTGGCCTCGACAGTGACGCCCACATCCCATGAATGAATAAAAAAAAAAATTGCCCAGGTATGTCCTGTGCACAGAATGCAGGACAAATGTAGCCCAGCCAATCACCACCCTATCAGTCTACTCCCAATCATCAGCAAAGTGATGGAAAGGGTCGTCACAGTGCTATCATGCAGCACTTGCTCAGCAATAACCTGCTCACTGATGCTCAGTTTGGGTTCCGTCAGGGCCATCAGCTCCTGATCTAATTACAGACTTGGTCCAAACATGGACAAAAGAGTTGAACTCCAGATGTGAGATGAGAGTGACTGCCCTTGACATCAAAGAAGCATTTGACCAAGTATGGCATCAAGGAGCCCTAGCAAAACTGGAGTCAATGGGAATCAAGAGGGAAACTCTCCACTGTCTGGAGTCATACCCAGCAGAAAGGAAGATCGTTGTGGTTGTTGGAGGTCAATCATCTCAGTCCCAGGACATTACTGCAGGAGTTCCTCAGGGTACTGTCTTAGGCCCAACTATCTTCAGATGCTTCATCAATGACCTTCCCTCCATCATTAGGTCAGAAGTGGGGATGTTCGCTGATGACTGAACAATATTCAGCACCATTCGCGACTCCTCAGATACTGAAGCAGCCCATGGCCATGTGCAGCAAGACCTGAATAACATCCAGGCCTGGGCTGATATGTGGCAAGTTATATTCACAACACACAAGTGCCAGGCAGTGACCATCTCCCCTTGACGTTCAATGGCATTACCATCGCTGAATCCCCCACTATCAACATCCTAGGGGTTACCATTGGCCAGAAACTGAACTAGACCAGCCACATTAATGCGGTGGCTACAAGAGCAGGTCAGAGGCTGGGAATTCTGTGGTGAGTAACTCACCTCCTGAATCCCCAATTCCTGTCTACCATCTACAAGGCACAAGTCAGGAGTGTGATGGAATACTCTGCACTTGCCTGGATGCCTGGAGCTCCAACAACACTCAAGAAGCTCGACACCATCCAGGACAAAGCAGCCCACTTGATTGGCACCCCATCCACAACCTTCAACATTCACTTCCTCCACCACCGACGCACAGTGGCAGCAGTATGCACCATCTATAAGATGAACTGCAGCAATGCACCAAGGCTTCTTAGACAGCACCATCAAAACCCATGACCTCTACCATCTAGAAGGACAAGGGCAGCAGGTGTATGGGGATACCACCAAGTTCCCCTCCAGGCCACACACCATCCTGACTTAGAACTATATCACGGTTCCTTCACTGTCACTGGTTCAAGATCCTGGAACTCCCTTCCTGACAGCACTGTTGGTGTACCTACAGCCCAAGGACTGCAGCGGTTCAAGAAGGCAGCTCACCACCACCTTCTCAAGGGCAATTAGGGATGGGCAATAAATGCTGTCCGAGCCTGTGATGCCCACATTCCCTGAAAGAATAAAAAAAAACTCTAACATTTGTTTATTTTACAACAGAATTACATGAATCACAGTTATGTAGAAATTATGCTCCAATTTATGCCAGTTCCTATGGTGTTTGTGAGCCTAATTTGGGGCAGGCTTGATGGACCAACAAGTCTTTCCCTGCCCATCAAAGTCATATGTTCTTCTGCCGTGACACCTCACTCTCAGAGCTTCTTGCCTCTGCTGCTCCGCTTCCTCTTCCATTGTTATTCCATTCCCAAATTACAATAACGAGTAAACAAAAATTGTCCCTCTAAAAATTATACAAAAAATACAGAATTTTAAGAATATTGAAAATATGACTCAAAAAAGTCTCCAACAGTACTAAAAAGGTATTGCAAACTATCGTGTCAATATTCAGCTTCAGTGCTTCTGGAGCATCTCGGGAATTTGGACTTTGAAGACACAAAGTGTTGGCCCAAAGCATGGAATTTTCCCCATTTATTCATTTTGATACTTTTGTCTGGAATATGAGGCTTTACTGTGGCTATGAAATCTAAGCAAGCACACCAGCACACACAATGCATGTGAATATAGTGACACAATTCTCCAGCAAGGTTCCAGTACAATCAAGAGAAGAGAAAAGCTGGCACAGAAAACCAGTAATACATTTTAAGAATAAACTATCATGTGCAAATATTCATCCTGGAATGGAGGCAATAAAATGGAGTGAGAATGATAATTGTGTGTTGGAATATGTGTTACCATTTATATTTCTGTTAATCTTTGATCTGCTTTTTTATTTTCTTGTGTTTCAGTGTATGACTAAAATTACATGGTGCTGAATATAGGACTAAATTCTCCAAGATCACGAAAACTTCACCCACTGCCAGCGCATATCAGAAAATTGCCAGTATGATGTCCACAGCTCTCCAATATACCTCGGAGGCGACTGAGGCTGTATAACTCTGGTTTGTACTTGGAAAATTTAGCCCATAGTTTAAATTTGGGAGCAAGACAAAAATTTCACATAATGAGGATATTGTAACTGTAGTTTGTTGTGCTTTAATGGGGCAACCCTGGAAGCTATCCAGATACATTCGCACCATGTTCTGGCTTTACAAAGAATCAGTCACAATTTAAAATAATTATATAACTTTAAAAAAAACTCCTGCTATTGGTCTCTTTATCAAAATACAATGCGTGATTTGGATTCAGTCCATGAAATTTAGTTCTCCCAACTCAATGGTAGTAAATTCTGTTGCTTAGCATTATGAAGTAAACTAAATTCATTTAAATATACAGAAGGTTTTGATAAATGAGCTAGCAGAATGTGTTTCAAAATAAACCAGAATAATTAGACAAAACTTGTGATTTTCTTTGTGGCTGGTTTGGGTTGAGTTATTTTTGTTTCATTGAGAATAAATACATTGCGTGGATCAGCAAAATCAGTGTCATGTTAAAATTGATATTTCACAATGTAAGAAAGTGTTCCATTGACAAGATACATGCCATATGAATGATCAAAGAGAAAGGCTCTTCCTCTAGGAATTTCATATTATTTCATCTGATGCCAGTCTCAGATCTGCTTCTCTATAGAGTCCAGAAGACATCAATTTTGTTCACACAAAACAAAGCTGACATGCTGAAAAGAAATTAGTCGATGGGAGCCTGTGGAATAAATCCTCGAATGAACAATGATGTATATCTGCAATTAGTCTGATTCCTTAGTGGTGACGAACTGTTTAAACTGAGCCTCTTTGTGTCTGTAATTTGGAATATTAAACTGAAATAATACTTAGAAAGACAAACAGAAGGTTCTGGAAATGTATAGCAGTTGTCACCACATGAA
This sequence comes from Heterodontus francisci, assembly GCF_036365525.1. Classification (NCBI taxonomy): domain Eukaryota; kingdom Metazoa; phylum Chordata; class Chondrichthyes; order Heterodontiformes; family Heterodontidae; genus Heterodontus; species Heterodontus francisci. Next base: position 27,058,655 of record NC_090388.1, on the reverse strand, counting down.
AAGATGGGTCAGAACTGTTAGTGGGGTTATGGTGCATAGGAAGATGAGTGACTCAGATTGTTAACTGTAATGAATAAAAACAGAAAATGCTGGAAACATTCAGCAGGTCTGGCAGCATCTGTGGAGAGAAAAACAGAGTTAACAGACAGCATTTTGTCTAAGGCGGGTTCAGTGTCGTGGGGAGACGGAGAATTGCCATGGAGCCGGCCACTCCGAAACCCGGCGTTGTACCACAGTGTGCAAATTATGTCAGAGGTGGGGAAGTACTCTGGTGGTATAGATGCCCTGATGCGATGGCAACCTTATTTAAATAGCTTAAAATGCTGTCTAGCATTAATTTGAATTTAATTATTTGCGATTTTACGAATGGTCTGTAATTTTGTGACTGATGTGCGCCAATCATGTGCCTTCGATTTTATGGCCCTCAAAAGCTGGCGACACCGAGGCAAGAGGCCTTGGTGCTGTGAAACAGAAGGTAACCTGACCATAGCAGCATAGTGGCAGTGGAGGGGATGCTGCGGCCTTTGCCGCTGTGCAATGCAAGGGGATTCTGTTTATTGGGAGTGCTCTTCAAGGGTATTGTTTGTGTGTATCGGGGTACTGTGCAAGGGGGATGTGTATATCAGTCTTGCTCTGCAAGTGTATAGGTTGTGTCTGTCAAGGGGCCTTAGAGGTTATCATAAATGATGTTGTAATGTGTGTGATGTCTCACACAGCTGGAAAATGTGGGAAACCAACAGTAAGCTTTAGTCTTGAGACACATCAGACATCCAGACGAGCGAAGATTGACAAACATAGTTGCCTAGGCAGGCTCATCTCTGCATCTGAAGGGAACCAAAGGCCCCAGGATACCTGCCGTGGGTCTCATGCACCCTGTGTTTTGGGTCCCCTTGTCGAGTTGAGGTGCCTCCGATGGAGGTAGGCCCAAGAGGCAGCTGCACCTGACTCTGAAGCTCCACGATGCAAAGAGCAGCAGCTGGCTAGGCCAAGAAGGACCCAGGTATACAAGGGAGTCTACCGGACTTGAATCTCCTATCTCCAGATGTCCAAGCAACACTGTCAGCAAAAACTTAAGTGGCCTTCTGCAGGATGATTTGCGACCTATGGGATTTGGGAGTCACCCTGTGCCAATGGCCCTAAAGATTATCGTGGCATTCAACTTCTACGCTTCTGGATCTTCCCAAGGATCCACCGGGGGGTGGGGGGGCATGTGTGGGGTCTCCCAGGCTGCAGCACACTGCAACAGCAAGGAGGTGACCAATGCCCTGTTCAGGAGGGTCAGCGATTTTGTGCACTACCAGACTGACCCTGACAGTCAGGCAGGGAGGGCTATTGGTATCAGGGCCATAGCTGGATTCTCACATGTGCAAGGTGTCATCAATTGTACAAATGTGGCCATCAAGGTTCCCACAGACCAGATAATCGCCTTCATCAACAGGAAGGGCTTTCATTCCATCAACATTCAACTGGTCTATGAGCACCAAAGTCATTTCTTGCAGGTGTGTGCCTGCTTCTCGGGAAGCATCCATGATGCCTACATACTTCGACAGTCCCTGGTGCCTCAGCTTTTAAATTCCACCCCCCACCCCCCACACCCCGCTCACGTTCAAAGGCTTCTTGGGGACAAGGGCTATCCATTGAAGACATGGTTTCTGACACCTGTGAGGAATCCTCGTGATGCAGCAGAGGAGAGGTACAACACTTGCCACGGCTCCACTCGAGCAACCATCAAGCAGGCCATAGGGCTGCTGAAAATGAGGTTCTGCTGCCTTGAGCCATCTGTTGGAGCCCTGCAGTATGCCCCAGCAGGGGTCTCGCATCTCGTGGTGGTCTGCTGTGCTCTGTACAATCAAGCACTACAGAAGGAGGAGCCTTACATTGGATAAGGAAAAAAAAGGAGGCTTATGGCAGATTCAGAGGGCTGAAAACAGCGGAGGCCCTAGAGGAGTAAAGAAAGTGTAGGGGTCTACTAAAAAAAGTAGTTAGTAGAGTGAAGAGGCAGCATGAGAAAACACTGGCAGTCAAGATAAAGGAAAATCCTAAGATGCTTTATAAGTATATTAAGGGCAAGAGGATAACCAGGGAAAGAGTAGGGCCCATTAAGGACTAAAGTGGCAATCTGTGTGTGGAACCGGAGGACACAGGTGCGGTTTTAAATGATTACTTTTCATCTGTGTTAACTATGGAGAAGGACGATGTAGGTGTGGAGATCAGGGAGGGGGATTGTGATATACTTAAACAAATTAGCATTGAAAGGGAGGGGGTTTACCGGTTTTAGCAGGCTTAAAAGTGGCTAAGTCCCCAGGCCCAGATGAGATGTATCCCAGGCTGCTAAGTGAGGCAAGGGAAGAGATTGCAGGGGCTCTGACACAAATTTTCAAATCCTCTCTGGAGAGGTGCCAGAGGACTGGAGGACAGCAAATGTGGTACCATTATTCAAGAAGGGTAGGAGGGATAAACCAGGTAATAACTGGCCAGTGAGTAATAGGATCATAAAGTTATACAGCACAGTAACAGGCCCTTCGGCCCATCATGTCTGTGCTGGCTATCAAGCACCAAACTATTCTAATCTCATTTTGCAGCACTTGGCCCGTAGCCTTGTATGCGAAGGCATTTCAAGTGCTCAGCTAAATAATTCTAAAATTTTGTGAGGGTTGGTGTCTTCCAGATTCCAACCACCCTCCGAGTGAAAATTATTTTCCTCAAATCCCCTCTAAACCTCCTGCCCCTTACCTTGAATCTATGCCTCCAGGTTACTGACCGCTCCACTAAAGAAAAACGTTTCTTCCTATCTAACCTATCAATGCCCCTTATAATTTTGTATACCTCAATCATGTCCCCCCTCAGCCTTCTCTGCTCTAACGAAAACAACCCTAGCCTATCCAGTCTCTCTTCATAACTGAAAAGTTCCAGCCCAGGCAACATCCTGGTGAATCTCCTCTGCACCGTCTCCAGTGCAATCACATCCTTCCTATAATGTGGTGACCAGAACTGTACACAATACTCCAGCTGTGGCCTAACTAGCATTTTAAACAGCTCCATCATAACCTCCCTGCTCTTATATGCTATGCCTCGGCTAATAAAGGCAAGTATCCCATATACCTTCTTAACCACCTTATCTACCTGTGCTGCTGCCTTCAGGAATCTATGGACAAGTACACCAAGGTCCCTCTGACCCTCTGTTCTTCCTATGGTCCTACCATCCATTGTATATTCCCTTGCCTTGTTAGTCCTCCAAAAATGCATCACCTCACATTGCTCGGGATTAAATTCCATTTGCCACTGCTCCGCCCATCTTACCAGCCCATCTATATCGTCCTGTAATCCAAGGCTGTCCTCCACACTATTTACAACACCATCAATTTTCATCTCATCTGTGAACTTACTGATCATACCTCCTATATTCACGTCTAAATCATTAATGTACACTACAAACAGCAAGGGTGCCAGCGCCGATCCCAGTGGTACACCATTGGTCACAGGCTTCCACTCGCAAAAACAACCCTCGACCATCACCCTCTACCTCCTGCTACGAAGCCAATTTTGGTTCCAATTTGCCAAATTGCCCTGGATCCCATGGGCTCTTACCTTCGTAACCAAGCTCCCATGTGGGACCTTATCAAAAGCCTTACTGAAGTCCATATAGACTACATCAACTGCTTTACTCTCATCGACACGTATAGTCACTATCTTGATAAATTCAATCAAGTTAGTTAGACACGATCTCCCCCTGACAAAGCCATGCTGACTATCCCTAATTAAACCCTGCCTCTCCAAGTGGAGATTAATCCTGTCCCTCAGAATTTTTTCCAATAGTTTCCCAACCACTAATGTTAGACTCACCGGCCTGTAATTACCTGGTTTATCCCTACTACCCTTCTTGAATAATGGTACCACATTCGTTGTCCTCCAATCCTCTGTTACTTCTCCTGTGGCCAGAGAGGATTTGAAAATTTGTGTCAGAGCCCCTGCTATCTCCTCCCTTGCCTCACATAACAGCTTGGGATACATCTCATCTGGGCCTGGGGATTTATCTATTTTTAAGCCCGCTAAAACAGCTAATACTTCCTCCCTTTCAATGCTAATATGTTCAAGTATATCACAATCCCCCTCCCTGATCTCTACACCTACATCGTCCTTCTCCATAATGAACACAGATAAAAAATAATCATTTAAAACCTCACCTCTGTCCTCTGGCTCCACACATAGATTGCCACCTTGGTCCCTAATGGGCCCTACTCTTTCCCTGGTTATCCTCTTGCCCTTAATATACTTATAAAACGCCTTAGGATTTTTCTTTATCTGGCCCGCCAGTGTTTTTTCATGTCCCCTCTTCGCTCTCCTCATTACCTTTTTAAGTACCCCCTACACTTTCTGTACACCTCGAGGTCCTCCGCTGTTTTCAGCCCTCTGAATCTGCCATAAGCCTCCTTTTTTTCCTGATGCAATCCTCTATATCCCTTCACATCCAGGGTTCCCTGGACTTGTTAGTCCTACCCTTCTTCACCTTAACGGGGTACATGTTGGCTTTGAACTCTCACTATTTCCTCTTTGAATGTCTCCCACTGGTCTGATGTAGACTTTCCCACAAGTAGATGCTCCCAGTCCACTTTGGCCAGATCCTGTTTTATCATATTGAAATCGGCCTTCCCCCAATTCAGTCCCTTTATTTCCGGTCCATCTTTGTCCTTTTCCATAAATCTTACAGAGTTATGGTCACTATCCCTGAAATGCAACCCCCTCCCCCCCCCCTCCCCATCCCCGCTGACTCTTCTACCAATTGTCCAGCTTCCTTCCCTGGGATTAGATCCAGTACTGCCTTTTAGGACTTTCTACGTACTGGCTCAAAAAGCTCTCCTGTATGCATTTTAAGAATTCCGCCCCCTTTAAGCCTTTTGCACTAAGACTATCCCAGTTGATACTGGGGAAGTTGAAATCCTCTACTATTAATACCATATTATTTTTACACCTCTTTGAGATTTGCCTATATATCTGCTCCTCTATCTCTCCCTGACTGTTTGGAGGTCTGCAGTACACTCCCAGCCAAGTGATTGCCCCCTTTTTGTTTTTAATTTCTACCCATATGGCCTCATTTGAGGAACCTTTGAAGATATCATCCCTCCTTACCGCAGTAATTGACTCCTTGATCAGCAATGCAATGCCACCTCCTCTTTTACCCCCTCCCCTGTCTCGCCTGAAGATTCTATACCCTGGAATATTGAGCTGCCAGTCCTGCCCCTCCCTCAGCCATGTCTCTGTGATAGCAATAATATCATAATCCCATGTGCTAACCAATGCCCTCAATTCATCTGCCTTACCAGTAAGACTCCTTCAATTAAAATAGATGCAATCCAGCCTTGCATTTTTCACTTGAGCCTTAACAGGTCTATATTTGGTCTGCCTTCCAGACTGACTCAGTTTCTCTTCAATATTTGACTGTGCCTCACCCCCTACTATACCTCCACTCTGTATCCCATCTCCCTGCCAAATTAGTTTAAATGCCGCCCCCCCACCCCCACCCCCCAACAGCAATAGCAAAACTCCCAGCAAGGATGTTGGTCCCGTTCCGGTTCAGGTGCAACCCGCCCAACTTTGCCAGAAACAGACCCAGTGATCCAGGAAACTAAAGCCCTCCCTGCTGCACCATCTCCTCAGTCACGCATTCATCTGCTCCCTCCTCCTATTCCTATTCTCACGAGCACATGGCACCGGAAGTAATCCAGCGATTACAACCTTTGAGGTCCTGCTTTTTAATCTGCTACTTAGCTCCCTAAATTCTTGTTGCAGGACCTCATCCCTCTTTCTACCTATGTCATTGGTACCAATGTGTACCACGACCTCTGACTGTTCACCTTCCCCCTTCAGAATGTCCTGCAGCCGCTCCATGACATCCGTGACCGTAGCACCAGGGGGGCAACATACCAACCTGGAATCATGTTTGCAGCCACAGAAACACCTATCTGTACCCCTTACGATAGAATCCCCTATCACCACAGCTCCCCCATTCCTTTTCCTCCCCTCCTGTGCAGTTGAGCCACCCGTGGTGCCACAGACTTGGCTCTTGCTGCATTCCCCTGAGAAGCTATCGCCCCCAACAGTATCCAAAGTGGAAAATCTGTTAGATAGGGAAATGGACCCAGGGGACTCCTGCACTACCTACCTAGTTCTTCTACTCTGCCTGGCGGTCACCCATTCCCTTTCTGTCTGACCAGTCTTTACCTGCGGTGTGACCACCTCCCTGTACGTGCTATCCACGATGATCTCAGACTCGCAGATACTCCACAATGTCTCCAGCCACCGCTCCAGGTCCAAATGCGGATTTTGAGTAGCTACAGCTGGAGAAACTTCCTGCACACGTGTTCGCCCTGGTCACTGGAAGTGTCACTGACTTCCCACATTGCACAGAAGGAGCACTCCACGCTGCCGAGCTGCCCTGCCATGACTTACCCTTAATTTATCTCCTTAAATTACCCAACAATTAGATTATTTACACTAGGGAACTTGATACCCTAAAAAAAACTACCTACTATATAAAAAAAAACTGTAGACCTTTCCCTTTACTTTGGTTACTTACCCAGCTATTTAGAGTTATTCCCTACCAGCAGGTACTCATCAACCAATCACCTTGTAGCTTTCCTGTGATGTCACTGCTCACTTTGTTTTCAGACTCCGGCACGCCTGGACTGCTCTCCGCTCCGCTCCCGTAAGGTAAGTAACTGGGCCTCGATCCTGTGGCTCAATTTTTCGGCTCCGCTCTCGGCGTTCTCCCCTCAAGTCCGCTCCTCTCCACTGCTCTCCTATGAGATAAGTGACTGGGCCTCGATCCTCGGGCTCAATATATTGGCTCCGCTCTCAGTGTTCTCTCCACAGGTCTGCTCCTCTCTGCTCCTGGCAAGTCTAACATCAGTAGTCGGGAAACTACTGGAAAACATTCTGAGGAACAGGATTAATCTCCACTTGGAGAGGCAGGGGTTAATCAAGGATAGTCAGCATGGCTTTGTCAGGGGGAGATCATGACGAACAAATTTGATTGAATTTTTTGAGGAGGTAACGAGATGTGTAGATGAGGGTAAGGCAGTTGATGTAGTCTACATGGACTTCAGTAAGGCTCTTGATAAGGTCCCGCATGAGAGGCTGGTCAAGAAGGTAACAGCCCATGGGATCCAGGGCAATTTGGCAAATTGGATCCAAAATTGGCTTAGTGGCAGGAGGTAGAGGGTGATGGTCGAAGGTTGTTCTTGCGAGTGGAAGCCTGTGACCAGTGGTGTACCACAGGGATCGGTGCTGGGACCTTGCTGTTTGTAGTGTACATTAATGACTTAGACGTGAATATAGGAGGTGTGATCAGTAAGTTCACAGAAGACATGAAAATTGGTGGTGTCATGAATAGTGAGGAGGAAAGCCTTAGATTACAGGACCATATAGATGGGCTGGTAAGATGGACTGAGCAGTGGCAAATGGAATTTAACCCTGAGAAGTATGAGGTGATGCATGTTGGGAAGACTAACAAGGCAAGGGAATATACAATGGATGGTAGGACCATAGGAAGTACAGAGGGTCAGAGGGATCTTGGTGTACTTGTCCATAGATCACTGAAAGCAGCAGCACAGGTAGATAAGGTGGTTAAGAAGGTATATGGGATACGTGCCTTTATTAGCCGAGGCATAGAATATAAGAGCAGGGAGGTTATGATGAAGCTGTATAAATCGCTAGTTAGGCCACAGCTGGAGTATTGTGTACAGTTCTGGTCACCACACTATAGGAAGGATATGATTGCACTGGAGAAGGTGCAGAGGAGATTCACCAGGATGTTGCCTGGGCTGGAGCATTTCCGCTATGAAGAGAGACTGGATAGGCTAGGGTTGTTGTCCTTAGAGCAGAGAAGGCTGAGAGGGGACATGATTGAGGTATACAAAATTATGAGGGGCATAGACAGGTTAGATAGGAAGAAATTTGTTCCCTTAGCGGAGGGGTCAATAACCATGGGGTGTAGACTTAAGGTAAAGGAGGTTTAGAGGGGATTTGAGGAAAAAATTTTCACCCAGAGGGTGGTTGGAATCTGCAACGCACTGCCTGAATGGGTGGGAGAGGCAGGAACCCTCACAACATTTAAGAAGTATTCAGATGAGCACTTGAAACGCCATAGCATAGAAGGCTACAGGCCAAGTGCTGGAAAATGGGATTAGAATAGTTAGGTGCTTTATGGCCGGCGCAGACACAGTGGGCCGAAGGGCCTGTTTCTGTGCTGTATAACTCTATGAGGAAGACATATCTGAGTGATAAACATCCTCTGACGAAGAGGATGCGGAGGAGATTCAGGGCCAAGAAACTATGGAAGATGACAACATGGCAATGTCGGCCAGACATGGTGAGTGACACACAAAAGGACAACCTCATAATGACCCACTTTCAGCCACCCTGATGTCTACTGCATGAGAATGTAATAAAGACTGACCTTCATCAATGTAGTCTTCCATTTCCTTCCCTTCTGTGTATCCTAAATGCCAACCAGCTGCATTGTGCGCTAGTGCTCATGGGAGAGCATATGTTGCTTAGATCTTCTGTCAAATTGCCATGATAATGAGAGCTGTGATTTCATTGGCACTGCACTAAGGGGTATGTTGGAATTCAGATTGTTATGAGTCTGGAGGAGTCTTTCTCTCATCACAACATATATGTAAATGTTTTACCCAGTTACCGTTACAATCAATTATATACTTTATCTATTTTCTTTAATAAACAACAAAATTATTAATTTATTATAAAACAAGACTTAGTCAATACAGATGCAAAGGTTTACCATCAGATCAGCTGACTGTAATTTTCAAAACAGAGCATCCAGTTATTACAAGTGGTCCTTCCAAGTGTCACTGTATATCAGCACATCATCAAGGTGAACCACACAGTTAGGAACACTGGCTACCACTTGTTTCAATAATCTCTGGAAAGTTGCTGGGCACTTTGTAGCCCGAATGGCATCACTCGGCATTGGAAAAGACTGTCTGGAGTGACAAAGGCCGATATTTCTTTAAAGGAACCTGCCAGTTTCCCTTTAACAAATCTATTTTGGTAAGAAACATGATACTTCCAACTCTGTCAATACAGTCTTCCAAGTGAGGAATTGGGTTGGAGTCTGCCTTTGTTACTGCATTAACCTTTCTGTAGTCCATGCAAAATCTAGTTGAACCATCACACTTAGGCATTAACATGACTGGGGAACTCCAGCTGCTTTGACTGGGTTCAATTAGGCTGTTTTCCAACATCTATTGGATTTCTGCTTTCACCTACACCTAGGTTGTCCATACAGACTCCTTTAAATGTTGTGAGTAGCCTTGTTAGGTCTTCTCATTGTTCTGCATAATATGAAAGCATAGTGTTTAATGTCCCTAAAAATTCAGTATTAGCTAAGGTTGGAGGTTCAATTTGAGAATTGCCCAGGCCTCCATCTGCCTCATCCTCACTATCCCTTTCATCCTTCACTGTTCGTACTACCTGACATACCTGTAACTGCTTATCATCTTCCCTACAGTGATATTGTTTCAACACATTGATGTGGCACAGCCGATTCTTTTTCTGGCGATCTAGGATGTCAAATAATTTACTTTACCCATCCTTTTCACTACTCTATACAGTCCACTGAAGCATGCTTTCAGCAGTTCACTCTGTAAAGGCAATAATATTAACTAGGACCCCAGCTATTCACAATATATATTAATGATTTAGATGAGGGAACTAAATGTAATGTCTCAAAATTTGCAGATGACACAAAACTGGGTGAGAGGGTGAGTTGTGAGGAGGATGCAGAGAGGTTTCAGGGTGATTTCGACAAGTTGAGTGAGTGGGCTAATGCATGGCAGATGCAGTATAATGTGGATAAATGTGAGGTTATCCACTTTGGTAGCAAAAACAGGAAGGCAGATTATTATCTGAATGGCTATAAACTGAGAGAGGGGAATATGCAGCGAGACCTGGGTGTTCTTGTACACCAGTCGCTGAAGGTAAGCATGCAGGTGCAACAGGTGGTAAAAAAGGAAAATGGTATGTTGGCCTTCATAGCGAGAGAATTCGAGTACAGGAGCAGGGATGCCTTGCTGCAATTATACAGGGCCTTGGTGAGGCCACACCTGTTATATTGTATGCAGTTTTGATCTCCTTATCTGAGGAAGGATGTTCTTGCTATAGAGGGAGTGCAGCGAAGGTTTACCAGACTGATTCCTGGGATAGTGGAACTGACGTATGAGGAGAGATTGAGTTAGTTCGGATTATATTCGCTGGAGTTCAGAAGAGTGAGGGGGGATCTCATAGAAACCTATAAAATTCCAACAGGACTTGACAGGGTAGATGCAGGAAGGATGTTCCCGATGGTGGGGGAGTCCAGAACCAGGCGTCACAGTCTAAAGATATGGGGTAAACCTTTCAGGACTGAGATGAGAAGACATTTCTTCACCCAGAGAGTAGTGGACCTATGGAATTCGCTACCACAGAAAGCAGTTGAGGCCAAAACATTGTGTGTTTTCAAGAAGGAGTTCAGAAGGGATCAAAGGATATGGGGGAAAGCGGGAACAGGTTACTGAGTTGGATGATCAGCCATAATCATAATGAATGGCGGAGCAGGCTCGAAGGGCCGAATGGCCTACTCCTGCTCCTATTTTCTGTGTTTCTATGTTTCTGTGTTTAACACCTCATACCCTGGTTGAAATGTTTGGGTTTTGGCCTGCTTGTCTTCCCATTTCTTCATGGTTGCTTTGGAAGCTTTCAGGTGTTCCTGAGTCACTTTGCAAGCTCTCGTGAGCTGCTCCCGGAACACGGATACATAACATAACACAGACGATTTGTCCCTCTGTTCTAAAATTTTTTCTTTGATTGGTTTTAGAGGACCGCTTACTTCATGTGCATAAACTAATTCAAAGGAACTAAAACCAGTAGACTCATTAGCTGAATCCCTAGGGGCAAACAAAAGAAATTCCAGCTCTTTGTCCTAATCATGGGGATATTCATGACAATATGTCCTGATCATCGTTTTGAGGGTCTCATAGTACCATTCTAAAGCCCCTTGTGTCTGTGGGTGGCATGCTGAGGACTTAATTGTGTTCTACCCAGATTACTCATAACTGACTGAAAGATTTTAGACGTAAAATTGGAACCTTGATCCGGCTGGATCTCAATCGTAATCCTTATCTAGTGAAGAACTGGGTTAACTTCTGTACCACTATCTTAGCAGAAATTGTTCTCAAGGGAATGGCCTCTGGGAACCGAGCGACCATATCCAAAATAGTCAGTATATATTGATGTCCCACTCTTGTTTTTGGCAAAGGTCCCACACAGTCCACTAACACCCTATTAAATGGTTCGCCAAAAGCTGGTATGGGAATTATAGGTGCCAGTTTTGTGGCAGGTTGCGGTTTTCCCTTAATCTGTCACGTATGGCAAGTTTTACAAAATTGCACCACATCCTTGGAAAGTACCTGGCCAGTAAAAATGTTGACTAATACATGTTTTTTATTCTTTTTCATGGAATGTGGGTATCGCTGACAAGGCCAGCATTTGTTTCCCATCCCTAGTTGCCTTCACAACTGAGTGGCTTGCTAAGATATTTCAGAGGGCCGTTAAGAGTCAATTACATTGCTGTGGGTCTGGAGTCACATATAGCCACACCAGGTAAGGACAGCATATTTCCTTCCCTAAAGGACATTAGTGAACCAGATGGGTTTTTACAACAATCACCAATGGTTTCATGGTTACCATTACTGAGACTAGCTTTCAATTCTAGATTTATTAATTGAATTTAAATTGCACCAGCTGCCATGGTGGGATTTGAACCCATGTCCCCAGAATTAGCCTGGGCCTCTGGATTGCTCGCCCACCTGCCTCCCAGGTGATTGGGTCTTCTGGATCCCCACATGTCCTGCCATAGGAATTTCATGTGCTATCCTGAATATTTCCCAGCAAGACTTGGGCAGTAGCACTTTCTGGTGAACTACTATCCATTCTTCGTCTGCAGGTCTGTGAGGGGGTCTCCACTTCCTCATCAGAATCCCATTTTTAATATAGTAGCCTTCCGGAACTCCCTTTGCTTCAGCTTCAGTTAGAGCCGATTGTGCCACTTTACTTCACTCTGGATCAGCTTGCTGACGTTGATCAGAGAAGACTTACTGAACATTTCCTTCGGATTATCCAAATTCCCAAAGCAAGTTTCAGATATTCGGCTATCTGTCTGTGGTGCCAATTTGACCTCTGACAATGAATCTTGTTTAACCATTGCTCGGGTTACTATACATGAAGGAAAAATTCCCGGAATCTTTTCTTGCAAATGCTCTGTCTCTTTGACTTCACTTGGTCTTTCCATGATTACTGGAGAAACTACTACCTTCGCTCCGGCCAAATCATTCCCCAGGAGTAGGTCAACTCCGTCTACAGACAAACATTGGAAACTCCTATGGTTACCTTTCCAAACATCAGGTCACACTTCAGGTGCACCCAATACAAAGGTACGGGTATATATTCCCCATCAATACCATTCACTAAAACCTAAGCATTCAATGCACTCTCTGGTAGAAAGGTTATGCCTTTCCCCAGCAAAAGAGTTTGGGTGGCTCCTGTATCCCTAAACATAACTATAGACTTCCCTGCTTCAATTTAGGATAAGGAATTACTTTTCCTTTTGACAAGAATTCCCTATAACTCTCTGGTATCTTGTTCACGTCCCCTGCACTCACGGTGGCTTTTGTCCTTGGCTTTACAACTGCAGTCAGAACTACAGCCTGATCTGTCGTACTCTTGGTCAGGATCCCTTTCTCTGCATTGGATTTGTGAACCCCAATAAGTCCCATGTGTTTACCCCGCAACTTTCAGCATTCTGCATGAAGATGTCCCACCTTGTGGCAATGGAAACATTTAGGCTTTCGGACCTCACTACCACCCACAGCATCTTCCTTTCTGGCCTGAGGAGGAGATCACGGGATGTTCACAGCTGTTCCTTCTAGTCCCTGGCTACTTGCCTCTCTTTCACCCTCCCACGTTCTATCCTTCTCGGGTTTGTGGGAGTGACGGAAAAAGGGTTTGGGCTTGTAAACAAGCTCATAATAATCAACGATTCTATCTTCCTGTCTAGCTGTTGAAACCTTCTGGTTCTCTACATGGGTTCTTACCAATGGAAGGAGTGAAATTTTAAATTCTTCCAGGAGAATTATTTCCCCAAGTGTCTCATATGTGGCCCTTACCTTTAGTGCCCACATCCAATGATCAGAGTTAATTTGCTTTACCCTCTCAAATTCTATATATGTCTGCCCAGGCTGTTTCCAGACATTCCAAAATGTATGCCTGTAAGCTTCAGGGACGAACTCATAATCAGCAAGAATAGCCTTTTTTGCCATCTCATAATCAGGTTTCATGGAGGCACCCAAGATCGCGTCGTTGGCACCAGCTAGACCTCATTGTCACAAGGCGAGCCGCCTTAAACAGTGTTCAAATCACACGCAGCTTCCACAGTGCGGACTGCGACACCGACCACTCCCTGGTGTGCAGCAAGGTTAGACTCAGACCAAAGAAGTTGCATCATTCCAAGCAGAAGGGCCACCCGCGCTTCAATACGAGCAGAATTTCTCACCCACAGCTGTTACAAAAATTTCTAAATTCACTTGTAACAGCCCTTCAAAACACTCCCACAGGGGATACTGAGACCAAGTGGGCCCACATCAGAGACGCCATCTATGAGTCAGCTTTGACCACCTGCGGCAAAAGTGCGAAGAGAAATGCAGACTGGTTTCAATCTCATAATGAAGAGCTGGAACCTGTCATAGCCGCTAAGCGCATTGCACTGTTGAACGACAAGAAAGTCCCCAGTGATTTAACATCCACAGCACTTAAAGCAGCCAGAAGCACTGCACAAAGAACAGCCAGGCGCTGCGCAAACGACGACTGGCAACACCTATGCAGTCATATTCAGCTGGCCTCAGACACCGGAAACATCAGAGGAATGTATGATGGCATGAAGAGAGCTCTTGGGCCAACCATCAAGAAGATCACCCCCCTCAAATCTAAATCAGGGGACATAATCACTGACCAACACAAACAAATGGACCGATGGGTTGAGCACTACCTAGAACTGTACTCCAGGGAGAATGCTGTCACTGAGACTGCCCTCAATGCAGCCAAGCCTCTACCAGTCATGGTTGAGCTGACAAACAGCCAACCAAATCGGAACTCAGTGATGCCATTGATTCTCTAGCCAGCGGAAAAGCCCCTGGGAAGGACAGCATTACCCCTGAAATAATCAAGAGTGCCAAGCCTGCTATACTCTCAGCACTACATGAACTGCTATGCCTGTGCTGGGACGAGGGAGCAGTACCCCAGGACATGTGCGATGCCAATATCATCACCCTCTATAAAAACAAAGGTGACCGCGGTGACTGCAACAACTACCGTGGAATCTCCCTGCTCAGCATAGTGGGGAAAGTCTTTGCTCGAGTCGCTCTGAACAGGCTCCAGAAGCTGGCCGAGTGCGTCTACCCTGAGGCACAGTGTGGCTTTCGTGCAGAGAGATCGACCGTTGACATGCTGTTCTCCCTTCGTCAGATACAGGAGAAATGCTGTGAACAACAGATGCCCCTCTACATTGCTTTCATTGATCTCACCAAAGCCTTTGACCTCTTCAGCAGACGTGGTCTCTTCAGACTACTAGAAAAGATTGGATGCCCACCAAAGCTACTAAGTATCATCACCTCATTCCATGACAATATGAAAAGCACAATTCAACATGGTGGCTCCTCATCAGAGCCCTTTCCCATCCTGAGTGGCGTGAAACAGGGCTATGTTCTCGCACCCACACTATTTGGGATTTTCTTCTCCCTGCTGCTTTCACATGCGTTCAAGTCCTCTGAAGAAGGAATTTTCCTCCACACAAGATCAGGGGGCAGGTTGTTCAACCTTGCCCGTCTAAGAGCGAAGTCCAAAGTACGGAAAGTCCTCATCAGGGAATTCCTCTTTGCTGACGATGCTGCTTTAACATCTCACACTGAAGAGTGCCTGCAGAGTCTCATCGACAGGTTTGCGGCTGCCTGCAACGAATTTGGCCTAACCATCAGCCTCAAGAAAACGAACATCATGGGGCAGGACGTCAGAAATGCTCCATCCATTAATATTGGCGACCACGCTCTGGAAGAGGTTCAAGAGTTCACCTACCTAGGCTCAACTATCACCAGTAACCTGTCTCTAGATGCAGAAATCAACAAGCGCATGGGAAAGGCTTCCACTGCTATGTCCAGACTGGCCAAGAGAGTGTGGGAAAATGGCGCACTGACACAGAACATAAAAGTCCGAGTGTATCAGGCCTGTGTCCTCAGTACCTTGCTGTATGGCAGCGAGGCCTGGACAACGTATGTCAGCCAAGAGCGACATCTCAATTCATTCCATCTTCGCTGCCTCCGGAGAATACTTGGCATCAGGTGGCAGGACCGTATCTCCAACACAGAAGTCCTCGAGGCGGCCAACATCCCCAGCTTATACACACTACTGAGTCAGCGGCGCTTGAGATGGCTTGGCCATGTGAGCCACATGGAAGATGGCAGGATCCCCAAAGACACATTGTACAGCGAGCTCGCCACTGGTATCAGACCCACCGGCCGTCCATGTCTCCGCTTTAAAGACGTCTGCAAACGCGACATGAAATCCTGTGACATTGATCACAAGTCGTGGGAGTCAGTTGCCAGCGTTCGCCAGAGCTGGCGGGCAGCCATAAAGGCGGGGCTAAAATGTGGCGAGTCAAAGAGACTTCGTAGTTGGCAGGGAAAAAGACAGAGGCGCAAGGGGAGAGCCAACTGTGCAACAGCCCCAACAAACAAATTTCTCTGCAGCACCTGTGGAAGAGCCTGTCACTCTAGACTTGGCCTTTATAGCCACTCCAGGCGCTGCTTCACAAACCACTGACCACCTCCAGGCGCGTATCCATTGTCTCTCGAGATAAGGAGGCCAAAGAAGGAATCTGCAGAAGTCTCCTCAGAAAGCATTGCATAAACTTCATGATCTCTGACTATCAACCTGCTTTGCATAAGCAGTGTCCAGTATTCTATTGGCCACCTCATCTGTTTAACTATCTTTTCAAAAGAAATGAAAAATGTCTCTACATTGCTTTTTTCAAACCTCAGGAGGGCTTTTTGTTAATTCTTTCATGGGATGTTGGCATCGCAGGCCAGGCCAGCATTTATTGCCCATCCCTAATTGCCCTTGAACTGAGTGGCTTGCTTGGCCATTTCGAGGGCATGTAAGAGTCAACCACATTACTATGGATCTGGAGTCACATGTAGGCCAGACCAGGTAAGGATAGCAGATTTCCTTCCCTAAAGGACATTAGTGAACCAGATGGGTTTTTACAACAATCGACAATGGTTTCATGGCCATCATTAGACTAGCTTTTAAATTCCAGATTTTTTATTAATTGAATTCAAATTCAACCTTCTGCTGTGGTGGGATTCAAACCCATGTCCCCAGAGCAATAGCTGGGTCTCTGGGTTACTAGTCCAGTGACAATTCCAGTGAATTGTACAAATTTAAACAGCCGTCCACTGGGTCTTGGGCTGGAGTCAGTTCTTTCCTCAACAGAATTTTCATTGGGGTCAAAGCCACCTTTTTTTTTAGTTTTAGATTTTTTAATTGGAATATCCTTTCTTGCTCCCTTTCTTCTTTTTTTCTTTCTTTTTCTCTCTCCTGCCGCTCTGCTTGCTTCCTTTGAAATGCTCTCTCTTTTTTCCTGTTCCTCTCTTTCTTTTGCTTTTTCTCTCTCCTGTGACTCTGCTTAATCCCTCCAAAATATCCTTTTGTTTTCCTTTTCCCTCACCTGAAATTCTGGCTCTAACTTCTTTCTGTCCATCTGAATCTGTGCGACTGATACCTTGTCTTCTTCTGATTCTACTCGTCCCTCTGGCTCTTTCACTTCAATCTACAGCTGTCTGGCCACTAGTCTCTGAATTTCAGCCTGCCCCATTTTCAGTCTAATGTCTAATTTCAAGTACTCCACGACACTTGACAGCTCATCAGTGGACAATGCCTTTAAAGACTCAATCTATTCCAGACTGCTGCACAAAGGCACTTGCATCAAAAGTAGCCATTCTGATAGTGTAAACTTTACTATAATATACAAGAAACCTGCCGTTTTTCTTTTCCCCCTTTTCAATTATTATTACCCCACTTACAATTGCACTTCATCGGCTTTGGGTTATCGCGGACGAGCCCCCAATTATATGCTATGACCAAGTCTGGAGGAGTGCACTGTTTTTCTCTAGTTCCACTTCTCCATGGGTCACAGCTTATATTTAAATGGTTTACCCAGTTATCGATGCGGCCAATTATATACTTTATCTATTTTAGTTTCAGAATAAAATCCACCAACCAGGTTTCTTTAATAAACAACAAAATGATTAATTTATTATAAAACAAAACTTATTCAATGCAGATGCAAAGCTTATTAACACACAGGTTGAAATATGAAAGTTCCCTTCTAAATTAACCCAACACACACATACAGAAAAAATAAAGAAGTTTTCTCTGCAGAGATCTCTTTGCAAAGAGGACAAAAAATACTTTGGCCAAATACTCGTTAATTCTTGAAGAGAAAGGACAAGATATGGTATGGTCCAAACGGCCCTTTTTTCTGGTGTCCAAATACGTGTAGACAGCTGTCACTGGGAGCTTTTTGGATGATGTTCTTTTCAGGTGATGCGAGGATTAGTTTGGCAGGCTTTTCAGAAAAAATGTGGCATCAATTTCTTCAGTCTATACACTGGATTCTCAGGGTTTCTCAAAGAGGTGTAAAAGAATGAGCTGGTGGATTCTTTCTTAGCAGGCTGACACCCCCCTCCCCCCCGACTGACTCAAAACAATATCCAAAACGAAACCAAATCTTGACCACCATAAATCTTGAAATGCCACTTCTCTGTAAACAACTCCCTTAGTCAGAAGGATCCTGCTGTTTACTCAGCTTAAGACATGTAACTTCCAGTAAGTGTGTTTTTAAACAAAGTTCCCAAGTCCATCCAGTGACTGTTTAAAAAAAAAGTCCAGCAACTATGGAGTCTCTTCTGTCTTTCAAATCGATCAATTTCCACAATTTTTAAGCATAAGTCCTCAAAAAATATTAAAAATTGGAGCACTTTCATAACAAGAGGTCACAATTAAGGCATGGTCGAAGTGGGTTTTCACACAATGAGAACTAATGATTGGCACAAAAAGCATTTAATTACATTACATATGACATATTCGTGTCACCGGTAAATTCCCATGTGTGGTTAGGTGATTTTTTTATATGCTTGTGGGTGCACTTATGCGGTGCGACCCCTGAGCTAGCAGCTGTACTGGATGCAGGCTGCTGATCAGGTTGCACCTTGAACTGAAATAACTTTGGCAGGTGTCCTCTAGGTGCCTGAGTTCTGGAAGGCCCCAACTGCCTGAGGGTTTCCTGGATGGGTGCAGGACTCTCCTCAGGCGTCGGGGCTGCTGGACTTGGGCTCACTGGCAGAGGGGCTAAGGAGCCAGTAGGCACACTTGAAGTGCCCTGAGGCGAGCCCCCAGCTGTGGTCAGCCACTCCTCCTCCCTCTCAAGGTTCGCTGGAACCTCCACGCTCACCAGAGAAAGATTAGGAGTAGGAAAAGTCTTCAGGCTCCTGATCCTTCTCCCGACTTGCCACTGCTGATTTGAGCTCATGGCAAGGTGATGGTGTGCAGGTCCTGGCACATCTGTGGAATCTGGCTCTCCATGAGGCTCGCCAACCTCTCGATGGAGGAAGCCATGTGCTTGTATGCCTGGTACATGGCAGCAGTCATGGCATGGATGGATTCCTCCATCATCTGCGCAAGGCTATGCATCTCCGCCAGATGTTGCCTTACCTCTCTCTACAACTCCAAAATGCCCTGTGCTGCCGACACCAGAGGCTTGTCATCAGCCTGGGGCTCAGCATGAACCTGGTCACCCAGAGTCCTCCGACTGTCAGAGGCTTCGGCAGGCCCAGCTCCAGACAGCTGCTCAGGCCTGTGTGCTGTGCTTGTGACCCTGATTTTAAAGCCGAACAGAAACCCACTGAAATGAAAGTATCTGCACTGGCGGATGGTGTATTCTCTGACTGCTCCTCCTCCTCCTCAGAGATTGACAGGAGTCCCTCCAGGGCTGCAGTCACCTGCGTACACTGATCTGCAAGATCCAACAAAAATATGTGTTGTTTGGGCTGCACATATTCCATTATGGCCAACATGCCAGAGGTCACTCTCCATTATTAATGAATTTTTCGATAATCGGTAATAATCATTCTCTTGCACGGGACCCAGATCTCCCCGTATGACATCCACCATGGCACCCTGCTAGTTCTAGGGCCTCTTCCTCTGCCTGGCTGAGAGGACGTATGTCTGGCACAGCGCCACCGGTCCTGGCTGCCTCCTTCCTGTTATGGGTCCTCTTCTCCTGCAAGAGGAAGGATGTTACAATTATAGATTGGCCCATATTTCACCATGACTGTTCTGCTACCATGGGCACCTCGTCACCAACTGGGGGATTTAAGGTATCTCATACTGATTCACCCTGTCATGGGATTTACTTGAGCTGGCTTGTTTTGCAGATGCAGCCATGCAATCTGTTATGATTATGTTATAACCTCGCTGTCTTTAGAATGGCAACGGCACCCTCTTAATTGAGGATGATGACTTTCAGCATCTCTAATGCATCCATAGTGTTTCTGATACTTCAATACTTGGTGGCAATCTTTCTTTGCTGAATGGGATTTCATATCTTGATCGATCCTGATAAATATTTTTTGTCTGCAGAATAAGAGTAGGTTGGTTGACCTTGCATTCTGTTAATATTTCATCTTCTTTGCACAATGTAGTTGAAGAGATATATCATGGACTTGTTTAAAAGTCTCTTGGTTAATACAACTTTATGATTCTGGCTGGTCCTTTCACTGTTGCCTTTTGGATGCCGGGTGAGAAATAACTCCAGGCCAATACTCATTGATGGACATGTTAATCAATGCTCAGTAGCCTTTGGAAGTGACAATAGCAGTAAACTGCAACTGCATATTAAGAGAAAACAGCAAACATCCCAGTGTAATTGTTATTTGTTTCAGGTAGTAGTCTATTGCATGCAAGTTGCTTTAAGGCTTTAACCATGCAATAGCAAATTCTCAGCTCGAATGGTTTATTCTGGGAACTTGAACAGACTGCATGAAAAAATAGTACCGACAAATAAGTTTACCAAACGAAAATGTGGCAATTTATATTTTTAAACATTCATTCTTTTGAAGCAAACTATTTTACCACACTTAACATTTTGCAATACTTTGCTTCATTAGCATAATCTTACAAATGTTAAATTGGTACTTAGAAAATTAGCAAAACTTATTTGATGCAGCTACAACATCAAATACCCTACTGTTGTTAGAGGCAGCACCAATTTCTTCAAATATTGGTAGACGAAGATTAAGACTAAATTATATAATCATAAAAGTTACTCAGGCTTAACTGCTTGTTCACAGTTCACTCGGATTTAATTGTTTCCAAGCACTAATTGTATACATAAATTATTCCTTAAGGGTTAGTAAAAGGAGGCAGCCAGTTACATTTTAGTTTAAAATTTGCTTTGCTGTGAAGGGCAAAGTAATGAAACATAAAATGCTGAATTTCTCTTTAGAGTAATTTTCGAATTAATAATTTGAACAGCATATGAAAGTGCAGACAATTTGATCGAAACTCCATTATCACACAGTTTTTCAGTTTAGTCCTTCATGGCTGCCTCCCAGTACCAACTTCTTCCTTTTGTCAGATAGCCTAGAGGGCATTGGCCCTTGTTCCTGTTGTGCATTGTGAATAAGATGCTGCAGTGGACTAACAGGAGGTGTTGTCCTGTGGAGTGGGAAAATATCCTGACAGTTCTTCTTTTCCTCTCCTTGACATGAGCAAAGATGCAAACTTTTTCAATACTGCCAAGTGTGAATTCTTTCCAGAAAACTCAAGTATCTATAATATGTTGCCAGAAATACTAAATGGAACTATATTTGACCACACAAGCTTTTTACTTCTGTCAAATGTTTCAGATTTATAATATTTATAGTCAGATAACAGCCATGGGATACATTTTTCACAGAGCTATTTTTGTTCCTCAATTCATTGCCCTTTTTCTAATTTGTTGAAAGCATTTTTGTTTTAAATTTATAGCCAAACAAGTATATTTGGCATCCATTGCACCGGATACAACATTAATAGTACAGTTGGACTTAACTGACCTAGACCACAGCACAAATTCACTCCAGGGGCTGAATTTAAGAAGCCCACCATTGGTGCTGGTGGGGAACCTAGAAATGGGGGCCGTTCCTGCTAGTCACGTGGACTGCCGTGGCCAATTAGCATAATGGAGATGCAGAGCCCAATCAATCACATGGCTGGGGCGCGATGCAAGATGCTGAATACGGTGCCAGGCGACTCAGGAGCAGGTGCTGGCACCATATTTAAAGGCCTGCCAGCCCTGCTTGCATTGCTTCCTTGCACTCATTTGCCTCTAGCTTGTCAAAACTGAGACCCGAGTTGCAGTTACACTGGACACCCACCGCGCCCACCCCGAGGCGGACCCTGCAGGATGGCAGGGACAAGACACAGGGTGGCCCCACAGTTTAGCAACGCCTCCCTCGAGATTCACCTCCTGGCTGCAAGTGAAAGGCAGGAGGTCCTCTTTCCAAGGGATGACAAGAAGAGGTTCTCCCGCCTTTCCAAGCAAGCCTGGATGGAGGTCACTGAAGAGGTCAGCAGCCAAGGGGGTCACCCTCCGGAACTGGGTACAGTGCCGCAAGAGGATCAATGACCTCCTGCGTTCCACCAAGGTGAGTACTCCTCACCTTTTTAGTGATTGCAAGTTGCTACACTGGAGGAAGTGGGACATGGGGAGGGAGGCACTTTAATGGCGATGGCAGAGGGGGTTAGGCATCACCTCATCCTGACAGATGCATGGCTGCATCTCGGCCACAGGCCACCTTCTTTCATAGATCACCCCCATTAACTCCCCTGAGAGTGGACAGGAGCATGAACTATATGTGAAACCCCAGTAGGGGACAAGGGACTGATGCTAGCAGAACTTCCAGGTTGATCTCTGCGAAATATGACTATCTCCAACTTTCCAGTTGCAGGCCAAGAGGGCCCATAATAGGAGGGAGACAGCCCAGACTGGTGGAGGTAGATCTTCGGCCTCTCTCTACAGCAGAGGAGGCATTAGAATTGGCAGGGCGGCCACTCCATATTAGATGGAGAGACTGGAGTCTCCAAGCAAGAGAGTGAGGATTGGCTTCCATCGACATATTGTTCACTTCTGGCAATCCATGTCACATATGGTTGACATGACATCGGGGGAGGAGTGTCACTCAGATATCTCATGTTATACAAGTCTTCTGACTCTGCAGTGCTAGATTGTGCAACACACAACAGACCACCACGATATGCCAAACCCTTGCTGGGGTAGACTGCAAGTCTCCACTGGATCAATTAAGGCAATGGAATCTCAATGGTCACTCAGGTGCAGCCATGGCGAGTGTTGTACCTCTCCTCCACTGCATTGCGAGGTTTCCTCACAGGCGTCAGTAGCTATGTCTTCAATGGGTAGCACCCGTCCCTGAGAATCCATCCTGAAGGCAAATGAGGGGCCTGAAAAACTGTAGCACCTGGGACTGTTAAAGTATGTAGCCGTCATAGCTGCTTCCAGGGAAATAGGCACACACCTGCAGGAAACACTTTTGGTGATCACAGACCAGTTGAACGTTAATGGAATGGAAGCCCTTCCTGTTGATGAAGGCGACTGGCTTGTCTGTTGGAGCCTTGATGGGTACATATGTGCAATCTATCACACCTTGCATCCGCGGAAATCCAGAGATGGCCCTGAATCCAATGGCCCTCTTTGCCTCGCTTGTCAGGGTCGGTCCATTAGCGCACATAGTCGCTGGCGCTCTTGAATAGGGCATTGGTCACCTCCTTGATGAAGCGGTGAGCTGCTGTCTGGGAGACCCCACACATATCCCCGGTCTTTTTTTCTTCTTCTTTTGGGCCTCCTTATCTCGAGAGACAATGGATACGCGCCTGGAGGTGGTCAGTGGTTTGTGAAGCAGCGCCTGGAGTGGCTATAAAGGCCAATTCTGGAGTGACAGGCTCTTCCACAGGTGCTGCAGAGAAATTTGTTTGTTGGGGCTGTTGCACAGTTGGCTCTCCCCTTGCGCCTCTGTCTTTTTTCCTGCCAACTACTAAGTCTCTTCGACTCGCCACAATTTAGCCCTGTCTTTATGGCTGCCCGCCAGCTCTGGCGAATGCTGGCAACTGACTCCCACGACTTGTGATCAATGTCACACGATTTCATGTCGCGTTTGCAGACGTCTTTATAACGGAGACATGGACGGCCGGTGGGTCTGATACCAGTGGCGAGCTCGCTGTACAATGTGTCTTTGGGGATCCTGCCATCTTCCATGCGGCTCACATGGCCAAGCCATCTCAAGCGCCGCTGACTCAGTAGTGTGTATAAGCTGGGGATGTTGGCCGCTTCAAGGACTTCTGTGTTGGAGATATAGTCCTGCCACCTGATGCCAAGTATTCTCCGAAGGCAGCGAAGATGGAATGAATTGAGACGTCGCTCTTGGCTGGCATACGTTGTCCAGGCCTCGCTGCCGTAGAGCAAGGTACTGAGGACACAGGCCTGATACACTCGGACTTTTGTGTTCCGTGTCAGTGCGCCATTTTCCCACACTCTCTTGGCCAGTCTGAACATAGCAGTGGAAGCCTTACCCATGCGCTTGTTGATTTCTGCATCTAGAGACAGGTTACTGGTGATAGTTGAGCCTAGGTAGGTGAACTCTTGAACCACTTCCAGAGCGTGGTCGCCAATATTGATGGATGGAGCATTTCTGACATCCTGCCCCATGATGTTCGTTTTCTTGAGGCTGATGGTTAGGCCAAATTCATTGCAGGCAGACGCAAACCTGTCGATGAGACTCTGCAGGCATTCTTCAGTGTGAGATGTTAAAGCAGCATCGTCAGCAAAGAGGAGTTCTCTGATGAGGACTTTCCGTACTTTGGACTTCGCTCTTAGACGGGCAAGGTTGAACAACCTGCCCCCTGATCTTGTGTGGAGGAAAATTCCTTCTTCAGAGGATTTGAACGCATGTGAAAGCAGCAGGGAGAAGAAAATCCCAAAAAGTGTGGGTGCGAGAACACAGCCCTGTTTCACACCACTCAGGATAGGAAAGGGCTCTGATGAGGAGCCACCATGTTGAATTGTGCCTTTCATATTGTCATGGAATGAGGTGATGATACTTAGTAGCTTTGGTGGACATCCGATCTTTTCTAGTAGTCTGAAGAGACCACGTCTGCTGGCCAAGGATCCCCGGTAGATCCTTGAAATGATCCAGACACAAAAAAGATTAGTGCCACTGTGATCTTCAGGGCCACTGGCATAGGGCGATCCCCAAATCCCATGGGTCGCAACTTGCCCTGCTGCAGGGTGCATAAGTTGGTGACAGCATCCCTGGAGAACTCTAGTCTTTGCTGACAATGCCACTCAGACATTTGGAGGTGGCTGATTCAAGTCCAGTACACTCTGTGGTGCAGTTGGGCCCGTTTTGGGATGGTCGCCTGCTGCTGCTCTTGTCGTGGGGCTTCACGAGCAGGTGCAGCTGCCTCCTGGCCCTCCCTGCATCGGAGACACTGCAAAAGGGGGTCCAAAAAGACAGGGTGTATGAGACCCATGTCAGGTGACAGGTGGGCCTACAAAGCGCTGTTGATGCAGGGACGACTCTGCCTTGGCAGCTGAGCTTTTGCTACTTCTCATGGCAGACTCCCTGATGGCCCTCAGTGCCCACCCTTGCTGATAGCTGACCCTCTCATCCAGCAGTGTTGGGTGACAAAACATCTCACCCAACAGTTTGGTCAAGTGATAGAGCCACTCAAACCCACTCACCCACCCCAACCCCCTTGCAGAGCACCCAAGAACCCAACACCCCCCACCCCCGCCCTTGCAGAGCACCCAAGAATAGAACCCCTCCTTGCAGAGCGCACAGCACTGCAGGCCGACAATGGCCTCCGCATCCCCCTCTTTCCCTATGCAGTGCTGGACATGGCTGCCTACTCGTTGCGGCACTGAGGCCTTGCCTCGGTGCCGCCAGCTTTTAACAGTCAGGAATCCAAAGGCACGTGAGTGCCGTCCAACATCCCCTTAATCCCAAGCCACCCATTGAATCATGATGAATTAGATGCAAATGTATTAAAAGTAAGTGCTCCACAACTTAAAATACATTCCCGTCGCCTAGGACCGGCGATCCCACCCTGGTGCTTCCCTTCCACTGACTAAACCCGGAACCGACATCACAATGCCAGCTTTCCAGTTGGATGCTTTCTGATGCGATTCTCCTTCCCCCCAATGCCACCATTCCCACTCCATACGAACGCATTAAATTCAGTCCCAAAAGTAATTGACTGTGTAACTGTTCTGAGGGTATTTGATGTGGTAAGGCGCTTTGTAAATGCAGTTATTTATTGACTTTGGTCTGATTTAATCAGTCATATTTAACTACAGGATAAAGATCAAATCCAGTAAATCCTTAACATATTGTTATACCCATTGCAAAGTGGTTTGCTATTTATAGTTATTAATAGAGAGTGAAGAGAACTTTATATAAAGGCTTTTTTACCATTGTTTTTGTTCAATTTTTACATCTTTTATAAACTGGTCATTTATCACATGCTGTCTGTGGGATCGTGCTGTGCACATATTGGCTGCCATGGTTTCCTACAAAATAAGAGTGAGTATATTTCAAAAGTAATCTATTGGTTGTGAAGATATTTGGGACTTGCTGAAGGAATAAAGGACCTATATATATGAAAATTCTTCCTTTATCTCTGGATCCAGCTCGCAAACTTAGAGGTGACTGAATGAGCACTTGAAAAGATAATTTTTTTAGGAGTCCTTTTAAAGTTGAAGACTGAAGATGGAGAAGTTTAGGAAGAGCGTTCCAGAGGGTTGCAGCTAGACGGCTGAAAGCTATGCCACTATGTGAGCGGAGGCCAATGGAAGTGTACAGAATTGTAACTATAGTATTATCTGATCCTCAGCAGAAACTATCATCCTGTCAATCATGCAGGTGTAATTCTCTGTCAGCACTCAAGAGTTTCTGTCAGTTTGATAAAATGTAAGGAAAATGTGTGTCATTCTGATACAAGACAAATCACTTTTCGTTTCTATGGGATTCAAACCTTTTGAAGCACAAGCATGTGATCAAAGATAATTGTGTGAGACATGGGGGAAGCAAAATTGTCATGTCTGCAGATACTGCTCCACTACCGTGAAGTATTCCATTTAGTGCCTGTGTTAAAAGCTAGAAAAAAACATATCCAATGAGGGCAGTTGAAGCTGGATTCAAAGACTCCAGCAAAGTCTTTAGTGCTCCACTTCTAAAGCCACTGCAACAGCATGACTACTGATATACATAGAAACATAGCAAATAGGAGCAGGAGTAGGCCATTCGGCCCTTCTGGCCTGCACCGCCATTCAAAAAAGATAATGGCTGATCGTTTAATTCAGTACCCTGTTCCTGCTTTCTTCCCATATCCCATGATCCCTTTGGCATGAAGAAATATATCTATCTCCTTCTTGAATATATTTAATGACTTGGCCTCCACTGCTTTCTGCAGTAGAGAATTCCGCAGGGTCACCACCCTCTGAGTGAAGAAATTTCTCCTCATCTCGGTACTAAATGGCACACCCCATATCCTGAGACTGTGCCCCCTGCTTCTGGACTCCCCAGCCATCGAGAACATCCTCCCTGCATCTGACCTGTCTAGTCATGTTAGAATTTTATAGGTTTCTATGACATCCCTCTCATTCTTTTTATTTTGGATACTGTTGGGAATATGGACTATCAGGGGAAAACAGCAGCAGCCAGAGCAGTGGCACTACAGCTGGCACTGTTGTTCAGCAGGGAGGGACAAAGCGCAGAAGAGCAATAGTTATAGGGGACTCTATAGTCAGGGGCACAGATAGGCGCTTCTGTGGACGTGAAAGAGACTCCGGGATGGTATGTTGCCTCCCTGGTGCCAGGGTCAAGGATGTCTCTGAAGGGACAGGGGACATTCTGAAGGGGGAGGGTGAACAGCCAGAGGTTGTGGTACACATTGGTACCAATGACATAGGCAGGAAGAGTGATGAGGTCCTGCAAGGGGAGTTTAGGGAATTAGGTAGAAAGTTAAAAGACAGGACCTCGAGGGTTGTAATCTCGGGATTACTCCCTGTGCCACGTGCCAGTGAGGCTAGAAATAGGAAGATAGTGCAGCTAAACACGTGGCTGAACGGCAGGTATAGAAGGGAGGGTTTCAGATATCTGGACCATTGGGATCTCTTCAGGGACAGTTGGGACCTGTACAAGAAGGACAGGTTACATCTAAACTGGAGGGGCACAAATATCCTGGCTGCGAGGTTGGCGAGCGTCACTCGGGAGGGTTTAAACTAGTGTGGCAGGGGGGTGGGAACCAGAGCAGTAGGACAGCAAGTGAAATAAATGAGGGGGAACTAGTAAATAAGGCCAGTAAGACTAAGAGGAAGAGCAGGCAGGAAGATGTTGCGGAGCACAGCGGGACTGGTGGTCTGAAGTGCATTTGTTTCAATGCGAGAAGTATAACAGGTAAGGCAGATGAACTTAGAGCTTGGATTAGTACTTGGAACTATGATGTTGTTGCTATTACAGAGACTTGGTTGAGGGAAGGACAGGATTGGCAGCTAAATGTTCCAGGTTTTAAAAGCTTCAGGTGGGATAGAGGGGGATGTAAAAGGGGTGGGGGAGTTGCATTACTTGTTAAGGAGAATATCACAGCTGTACTGCAGGAGGACACCTCGGAGGGGTCGTGCAGCGAGGCAATGTGGGTGGAGCTCAGGAATAGGAAGGGTGCAGTCACAATGGTGGGGGTTTACTACAGGCCTCCCAACAGCCAGCGGGAGATAGAAGAGCAGATATGTAGACAGATTTTTGAAAGATGTAAAGCTAACAGGGTTGTCGTGGTGGGTGATATTAACTTCTCCTATATTGACTGGGACTCACTTAGTGCTAGGGGCTTGGATGGGGCAGAATATGTAAGGAGCATCCACGAGGGCTTCTTGAAACAGTATGTAGATCGTCCAACTACGGATGGGGCCATTCTGGACCTGGTATTGGGGAATGAGCCCGGCCAGGTGGTCGAAGTTTCAGTAGGGGAGCATTTCGGGAACAGTGACCATAATTCCATAAGTTTTAAGGTACTTGTGGATAAGGATAAGAGTAGTCCTCGGGTGAAGGTGCTAAATTGCGGGAAGGCTAATTATAACAATATTAGGCAGGAACTGAAGAATTTAGATTGGGGGCGGCTGTTTGAGGGTAAATCAACATCTGACATGTGGGAGTCTTTCAAACACCAGTTGATTAGAATCCAGGACCAGCATGTTCCTGTGAGGAAGAAGGATAAGTTTGGCAAGTTTCGGGAATCTTGGATAACGCGGGATATTGTGAGCCTAGTCAAAATGAAAAAGGAAGCATTCGTAAGGGCTGGAAGGCTGGGAACAGACGAATCCCTTGAGGAATATAAAGACAGTAGGAAGGAACTTAAGCAAGGAGTCAGGAGCGCTCAAAGGGGTCATGAAAAGTCATTGGCAAACAGGATTAAGGAAAATCCCAAGGCTTTTCATACGTATATAAAGAACAAGAGGGTAACTAGGGAAAGGGTTGGCCCACTCAAGGACAGAGAAGGGAATCTATGTGTGGAGCCAGAGGAAATGGGTGAGGTACTAAATGAGTACTTTGCATCAGTATTCACCAAAGAGAAGTACTTAGTGGATGATGAGCCTGGGGAAGGGAGTGCAGATAGTCTCAGTCATCTCATTATCAAAAAGGAGGAGGTGTTGGGTGTCTTGCAAAGCATTAAAGTAGATAAGTCTCCAGGGCCTGATGGGATCTACCCCAGAATGCTGAGGGAGGCAAGGGAAGGAATTGCTGGGGCCTTGACAGAAATCTTTGCATCCTCATTGGCTACAGATGAGGTCCCAGAGGACTAGCGAATAGCCAATGTTGTTCCTTTGTTTAAGAAGGGTAGCAAGGATAATCCAGGAAATTATAGGCCGGTGAGCCTTACGTCAGTGGTAGGGGAATTATTAGAGAGGATTCTTCGGGACAGGATTTACTCCCATTTGGAAACAAACAAACATATTAGCGAGAGGCAGCATGGTTTTGTGAAGGGGAGGTTGTGTCTCACTAATTTGATTGAGTTTTTTGAGGAAGTAACAAAGATGATTGATGAAGGAAGGGCAGTGGATGTTATCTATATGGACTTCACTAAAGCCTTTGACAAGGTCCCTCATGGCAGACTGGTACAAAATGTGAAGTCACATGGGATCAGAGGTGAGCTGGCAAGATGGATACAGAACTGGCTCTGTCATAGAAGACAGAGGGTAGCAGTGGAAGGGTGCTTTTCTGAATGGAGGGCTGTGACTAGTGGTGTTCCGCAGGAATCAGTGCTGGGACCTTTGCTGTTTGTAGTATATATAAATGATTTGGAGGAAAATGTAGCTGGTCTGATTAGTACGTTTGCGGATGACACAAAGGTTGGTGGAGTTGCGGATAGTGATGAGGATTGTCAGAGGATACAGCAGGATATAGATCGGTTGGAGACTTGGGCAGAGAAATGGCAGATGGAATTTAATCCGGACAAA
Organism: Heterodontus francisci; assembly: GCF_036365525.1. Classification (NCBI taxonomy): domain Eukaryota; kingdom Metazoa; phylum Chordata; class Chondrichthyes; order Heterodontiformes; family Heterodontidae; genus Heterodontus; species Heterodontus francisci. Next base: position 27,028,924 of record NC_090388.1, on the reverse strand, counting down.
TGTGAGGTAATGCATTTTGGAAGGTCTAATGCAGGTGGGACGTATACAATAAATGGCAGAACCCTTAGGAGTATTGACAGGCAGAGAGATCTGGGCGTACAGGTCCACAGGTCACTGAAAGTGGCAACGCAGGTGGGTAAGGTAGTCAAGAAGGCATACGGCATGCTTGCCTTCATCGGTCGGGGCATAGAGTATAAAAATTAGCAAGTCATGCTGCAGCTGTACAGAACTTTAGTTAGGCCACACTTAGAATGTTGCGTGCAATTCTGGTCGCCACACTACCAGAAGGACGTGGATGCTTTGGAGAGGGTACAGAAGAGGTTTACCAGGATGTTGCCTGGTCTGGAGGGCATTAGCTATGAGGAGAGGTTGGATAAACTCGGATTGTTTTCACTGGAACAATGGAGGTGGAGGGGCGACATGATAGAGGTTTACAAAGTTATGAGTGGCATGGACAGAGTGGATAGTCAGAAGCTTTTTCCCAGGGTGGAAGAGTCAGTTACTAGGGGACATAGGTTTAAGGTGCGAGGGGCAAAGTTTAGAGGGGATGTGCGAGGCAAGTTCTTTACACAGAGGGTGGTGAGTGCCTGGAACTTGCTGCCGGGCGAGGTGGTGGAAGCAGGTATGATAGCGACGTTTAAGAGGCATCTTGACAAATACATGAATAGGATGGGAATAGAGGGATACGGTCCCCGGAAGTGCAGAAGGTTTTAGTTTAGGCAGGCATCAAGATTGGCGCAGGCTTAGAGGGCCGAATGGCCTGTTCCTGTGCTGTACTGTTCTTTGTTCTTTGTTCTTCTAAACTTTAGTGAATATAGGCCTAGTCGACTCAATCTCTCCTCATACATCAATCCTGCCATCCCAGGAATCAGCCTAGTAAATATTCTTTGCACTCCCTCCAAGGCAAGAACATCCTTCCACAGATAAGGAGACCCAAACTGCACACAATATTCCAGATGTGGTCTCACCAAGGCCCTGTATAACTGCAGTAAGACCTCCTTGCTCCTGTACTCAGGGTTTTTATGCTGCCACCATATAAAGTCTAGCCAAAGAGGCTCTTCCACTGTATTGTTTAAACATTAATCTTCATTGTATAGTAACTATATACACTCCACTTTAGCCTGTGTGTCTCCTTCAAAAACCACGCTGTAACAGTTCTTGAGTCTCTCCCACATGATCTGTTACATCATCATGGTGGGTGGTAATCTTTACATTCTCTCAAGATTAACCCTTTGATACCCTTATACTACATTTCCCCCCAAGTCTTTGTCCCAATATATATTTACATACATTCCCTTTTTTATTTACATGCTACCTCACCTCCCTTCAAGTCTCTGTCTTCATCGATTCAACCTATCAGGAGGTTTCACAATACTCCCTGATCTTGTTGTTGTCAGAATTGGAAGATTGGTTGTCTTTCTCTGATCCCTTGTTTCTTGACTTGGATGGCCTTCGTTGAGGTTTGTAGCATTTGGTGCTTTTTGCATTTTCGGTTCATCATCTGAGTCATCTAAATGTATGACTGATTGACGTTTTTGATGTAAAGGAATAAGATTCCTTCTATTTCTCCATATAGAACCTTCTTGAGTTCGTACTAAATAAGATCGTTGTTGATTCTCGTCTTTCTGGAGAATTACCCCTCTATTTTCATCTCGTACCCATACCTTTTGCCCTTCTGAAAATTTTGGTAGGTTCCTTGTACGGTATCTTCTGTTATAATTATGGGCCTGTTTGTTTCGATATGACTTTTCTTTGTCTCATACTTTCTGATAATCCTTGCTTTGTAATCCTGGAAGTAATTTCTTGGGTAGAATTGGAAGTTGTGTTTGAAGTTTTCTTCCCGTTAAGAGTTCTGATGGTCCTAATCTACACAATAATGGAATAGTTCTGTATGTCAGTAGTGCTAATTGGAAATCTTGATTTTTCATCAACATAGTTTTAATGGTTCTGACTACTCGCTCAGCTTCTCCATTTGATTGTGGATACTTAGGAGAGCTAGTTAGGTGAACAAATCCACATTCTTTTGCAAATTGCGTGAAGTAATTGTTTGCACATTGTGGTCATTATCAGATACTATCTGATCAGGTATACCATGTGTTGCGAAAACTTCTTGTAAAACTCTGATGAATGCTTCAGTTGTTGTTGTGTACATCTGCTTAACTTTGATCTATCTTGAGAAGTAATCAACTATAATTAGATAGGATCTTCCCTCAAAGAAGAATAAGCCCATCACCAACCGTTCCCACAGTCTAGTTGGGAATTGGGTTGAAAGTAGTGGTTCTGTCTGATCTTGTCTGTATACCTGGCAAATTTATTGGACTTCCCAAGTTCTCTATCCATGTAGCACTCCTGTAGGAACTTGCTGCATTTCTCCTTCTCACTCTGGTTGTCTTTGAGTGGCATGGTGGTGTGCTGTGTTGTACAGGTTCTCTCTGCATTGTGCAAGCTCTCTGGTGGAATCCAGACTCTCTGCATTGTTCAGGTCAGGTTGGGGGGCTCTCCCTCTGTCCTGGCTCCTGGATTCTTCTTGTTTATCTTTTTTTTTATTAATTCATGGGATCGGGGTGTCGCTGGCCAGGCCAGCATTTATTGCCCATCCCTAATTGCCCTCGCGAAGATGGTGGTGAGCTGCCTTCTTGAACCGCTGCTGTCCATGTGGGGTAGGTATAGCCACAGTCCTATTGACTTTGTAGCGGTTAGATATAACTGAGTGGCTTGCTAGGCCATTTCAGAGGGCATGTAAGAGTTAACCGCATTGCTGTGGGTCTGGAGTCACATGTAGGCCAGACCAGGTAAGGACAGCAGATTTCCTTCTCTAAAGGACATGAATGAACCAGAAGGTTTTTACAGCAATCAACAATGGTTTCATGGCCATCATTAGACTAGCTTTTTTTAAATTCCAGATTTATGAATTGAATTCAAATTCCACCTTCTGCTGTGGTGGGATTTGAACCCACATCCCCAGAGCAATACCCTGGGTCTCTGGGTTACTAGTCCAGTGACAATACCACTACGCCATCGCCTCCCCACAAAGTTCAACTTTCTTTATAAGATGAAGGTCAATACAAGCTCTTCTACTGAAGAGTGAGAGCTCCTGATTTCTTAGGACATACAGTGTTTCTAATATCTGCTTTACTTTATATTGAAGCATTGCTTGCAGCTTCCCTTTTACTTTAAGTACAACACCTCCTGGGCCATGTAACTGAGTTCCTGTTGGTTGCAGAATGTGTGTGGATAGCCATAGCTTTTTATCTGACAGCACCAACAGACTTGCTCTGGTGTCAAGTTTGAAATTAGTGATATGTCCATTAACATATATGTCTGCTGATCAAAATGATTGTTTCGGATAATTGATTTCGCCCAGAAAATATTTTGATTGGTCTGCTGCAGGAGGTTGTGTAACTTTATTTACCTCTCTATTCTTAGGTACTTTTCCTTTAGAGGTTGAGGTGGTCAAGATTTTAATTCAGCACATCTTATTGAAATGCCCTATCTTTCTGCAATAAAAACATTCTGCTCTATTGGTGGGACAATGTTCACGCCTGTGGGAAGTTTTGGCACCAAAGCGCTGGCAGGGTTTATTGGTGCCATTTCTTCCTCCCACCGCCCCCGCCCCCCCTCCCAGTGTACCTTTATTCCTGGTGCCTCTTGTTCAGCCCTCTGGTGAAGGAACTGGACGGTTGCGGGAGGTTTCCTGAACCAAGGTTTTCCCTCACCTCACAAAATTGGTCATTTATTGCTGCGCCAATTGAAGTAGGAATCACAAGCGCTCAAGACTTCGTCGAATTTGGCTGCTGTTTCGTCAGTATGTTGTCTTGCTATTATATTATCAGCATCAGCACCAATTAAATATAATAATGTATTCACTTGCTCTGTTTCAGAGCTGCTTTCCAATTTAAATGCAATTCTATATCCGAGGAGCTTTTTCCTCCATGGCACCCAGTTTTGAGTCTAATTGGATCCCTCGTGACTTTTGAAACTCTCTGACACTCCCAAATTTTGATCTTTTTTTATTGAACAGACTTTTTAGAGAGTTTCCCCTTTAAGAAATTCTCTTTTTTTTCCAGGCTAGCTTGCTTTGGTGGAGTGTGGCAGGTGCTTGAGAGTGTTCCCAGTTTTTTTTTATAGGTTCTCTAGGGGTTTTCCCTTTGCTTAAGCAGTTCACTGAAATGTTTATACAGCTGCCGTTTGGAATTAACAAAGCTGTTGGATAGACAGTCATGCTTTTTGAGAGCAAGAGATTATTTACTTTCTTCAAGCTTGACTGCATTAGTGGAGACTCTGCTGTGTTCGGGGGTTCCTGTGTTTTTTCCTTCATTATCAGACATTTTATGTCAGTTTGCGCGCTTTTCAGGGTTTTCCCGCTCTCTGCCTTCTCCTTCAGCCCGAGTGAGGGATTGGGTTTTCCCATTTTGTTTTCTTTCACTGTCATAGAACCTTTAGAAAATTAACTTTTTAAGGTCTTCAAAGGCTTTTTTTTAACTGGGATTTCTTGATCATCGGCACAATGACTCACTCAATCACTCGCTTTTCAAACACGCTTCCATTCTTTGGAGCTTTTCTCTGCCTTCTACGGTATGTAGTTTGTTTTTTCTCTTCAGCTACTTGTTTTAAAGTTATTTCTTCTGGCTGAAGGATGATTGTTGCTTCAAATTTTCCCTTCTGGGTATAGGACTTCGATCCCAGCGCAGTTCACCATGTTATATATTTGGTTCTTTATGCTGTCACCATATAGAGTCTAGCCAGAGAGGTTCTTAGACTGTATTGTTTAAAGATTAATCTTTATTGTATAGTAACTATGTACACTCCACACTGACCTGTGTGCCTCCTTCGAAAGCCACGCTGTAACTGTTCTCGAGTCTCTCCCGCATGATCTCTTACCTCATCATGGTGAGCGGTAATCTTTACATTCTCTCAAGATTAATCCTTTGATACCCTTATACTACATAGGACAGTTGAAGCTGGATTCAAAGACTGCAGTGAAATCTTAGTGCTCCATTTCAAAAGCCACTGCAACAGCATGCCTACAATTTAAAGAGACCTTGCTATTTTGTGGGAAACGGCAGATTGTTTGCAAGTAACTGCAATATTATGAACAAATATTTACAATATGCTTAATGGTTAAGGCTTTTCATTAGTAACACACTTTTTAAATTTGTAAAATGTCAGAAATAATGTGGTGATTTTGAGAAATAATAAACAAGGACTGGGAGAATTTGAGGAACCATTCAAAATCTTGAATTGATGATTTTTCCTAATGCTGGAATATATTCTATGCTCATGGTTAGAACTTCAAGATTTGTTAATAAAAATGGCATTTGAATGGGCACATTCATTCACGTGATTGGTTGAAAATGATATTTGAAAGAGGAGGGGGTAAAAGAGGAGATGGCATTGCACTGTTGATTAAGGAGTCAATTACTGCAGTAAGGAGGGATGATATCTTCGAAGGTTCCTCTAAGGAGGCCATATGGGTAGAACTTAAAAACAAAAAGGGGGCAATCACTTGGCTGGGAGTGTACTACAGGCCTCCAAACAGTCAGGGAGAGATAGAGGAGCAGATATGTAGGAAAATCTCAGAGGTGCAAAAATAATAGGGTATTAATAGTAGGGGATTTCGACTTCCCCTCTATTAGAGGGGTTAGTATTAGTGCAAAAAGCTTAAAGGGGGCAGAATTCTTCAAGTGCATTCAGGAGAGCTTTTTGAGCCAGCACGTAGAGGGTCCTACAAGTGGAGGAGCGGTACTGGACTTAATCCTAGGGAAAGAAGCCAGTAGAAGTGGCGGTGGGGGAGCATTTCAGGGATAGTGACCATAACTCTGTAAGATTTAAGGTAGTTATGGAAAAGGACACAGAGGGACCGGAAATAAAAGTACTGAATTGGGGGAAGGCAGATTTCAATATGATAAAACAGGATCTGGCCAAAGTGGACTGGGAACAGTTTCTTATAGGAAAGTCTACATCAGGCCAGTGGGAGTCATTCAGAAAGGAAATAGTGAGGGTTCAGGTCCAACATGTTCCCGTAAAGGTGAAGGGTAGGACCAACAAGTCAAGGGAACCCTGGATGTCAAGGGATATAGAGGATTGGATAAGAAAAAAAAGGAGGCTTATGGCAGATTCAGAGTGTTGAAAACAATGGAGGCCCTGGAGGAGTATAGAAAGTGTAGGGGGTGTACTTAAAAAAGTAATGAGGAGAGCGAAGAGAGGGCATGAAAATTCACTGGCAGACAAGATAAAGGAAAATCCCAAGGCATTTTATAAGTATGGTAAGGGCAGGAGGATAACCAGGGAAAAAGTGGGGCCCATTAGGGATCAAGGAGGCAATCTGTGTGTGGACCCGGAGGACATAGGTGAGGTTTTAAATGATTACTTTTCATCTGTGTTCACTATGGAGAGGGACGATATAGGTGTAGTGATCAGGGCGGGGGATTGTGATATACTTGATCAAATTAGCATTGAAAAGGAGGAGGTATCAGCTGTATTAGTGGGCTTAAAGGTGGATAAATCCTTTGGCCCAGGATGCTATGTGAGGCAAGGGAGGAGATAGCAGGGGCTCTGACACAAATTTTCAAATCCTCTCCGGCCACAGGAGAAGTACCAGAGGACTGGAGGACAGCGAATGTGGTACCATTATTCAAAAAGGGTAGCAGGGATAAACCAGCTTATTATAGGCCTGTGAGTCTAACGTCAGCGGTAGAGAAATTATTGGAAAAAATTCTGAGAGACTGGATTAATCTCCACTTGGAGAGGTAGGGATTAATCAGGGTTAGTCAGCATGGCTTTGTCAGGGAGAGATCGTGTCTAACAAATTTGATTGATTTTTTCAAGGAGGTGACTAGACGTGTAGATGAGGGTAAAGCAGCTTAGTGATACAGCACTGAAACAGGCCCTTCGAGTCTGTGCCGACCATCAACCACCCATTTATACTAATCCTACATTCCAACCACATCCCCTATATCCCCCTACCTATACTAGGGGCAATTTATAATGGTCAATTTACCTATCAACCTGCAAGTCTTTGGCTGTGGCAGGAAACCAGAGCACCCGGCGAAAACGCGGTCACAGGGAGAACTTGCAAACTCCGCACAGGCAATACCCAGAATCGAACCCTGGTCCCTGGAACTGTGAGGCTGCGGTGCTAACCACTGCGCCACTGTGCCGCCCAGTTGATGTAGTCTGCATGGACTTCAGTAAGGCTTTTGATAACGTCCCACATGGGAGCTTGGTTAAGAAGGTTAGAGCCCATGGGATCCAGGGTAATTTGGCAAATTGGATCCAAAATTGGCTTAGTGGCAGGAGGCAGAGGGTGATGGTCAAGGGTTGTTTTTGCGAGTGGAAACCTGTGACCAGTGGGGTGCCACAGGGATTGGTTTTGGGATCCTTACTGTTTGTAGTGTTCATTAATGATTTAGACGTGAATATAGGAGGTATGATCAGTAAGTTCACAGACAACACAAAAATTGGTGGTGTCGTAATAGTGAGGAGGAAAGCCTTAGATTGCACGATGATATAGATGGGCTGGTAAGATGGGCAGAGCAGTGGCAAATGGAGTTTAATCCTGAGAAGTATGAGATAATGCACTTTGGGAGGACTAACAAGGCTCGGGAATATACAATGGATGGTAGGACCCTAGGAAGTACAGAGAGTCAGATGGACATTGGGGTGCTTGTCCATAGAACACTGAAGGCAGCAGCACAGGCAGATAAGTTGGTTAGGAAGGCATACGGGATACTTGCCTTTATTAGCCGAGGCATAGAATCTAAAAGCAGGGAGATTATGTTGGAGCTGTATAAAACACTGGTTAGGCTACAGCTGGAGTACTGTGTACAGTTCTGGTCACCACACTATAAGAAGGATGTGATTGCACTGGAGAGGGTGCAAAGGAGATTCACCAGGATTTTGCCTGTGCTGGGCCATTTCAGTTATGAAGAGAGACTGGATAGGCTGTGGTTGTTTACCTTGGAGCGGAGAAGGCTGAGGGGGGACCTGATTGAGGTATACAAAATTATGAGGGGCATTGTTAGGATAGATAGGAAGAAACGTTTTCCCTTAGTGGAGGGGGTCAATAATTAGGGGGCATAGAATTAAGTTAAGGGGCAGGAGGTTTAGAGGGGTGAGGAAAAATGTTTTCACCCAGAGGGTGGTTGGAATCTGGAACACACTGCCTGAACGGGTGGTAGAGGCAGGAACCCTCACAACATTTAAGATGTATTTAGATGAGCACTTGAAACGCAGGAGCATACAAGGCTACTGGCCAAGTGCTGGAAAATGGGATTGGTGCTTGATGGTCGGTGCAGGTGCGTTGGACCGAAGCGCCTGTTTCTGTGCTGTAAAGGGCTAAACTCTATGACTCTATAAAAGACAGTTTTGGACCGAGAAGGACTTTTTTCTCAGAATCATGACTAGGTAAAATCTTTTATTTCTCTTATTCTTTTTCATGTTTTCTGATGTAAAATATTACTGTGTCACAGATCATTGATGTCAGTCCTTTTTTTTATTCTTGATGCAATGGATATTGCAAATGTTTTGTATGTGGTTCGCTATAATTCAGTTTTCCTCAGTGGGGTAGGTACACCCACAGTGCTGGTAGGAAGGGAGTTCCAGGATTTTGACCCAGCAACAGTGAAGAAATGTTGATATAGTTCCAAGTCAGGTTGGTGTGTGGCTTGAATGGAAACTTGCAGATGGTGGTGTTCCCATGTAACTGCTACCCTTGTCCTTCTAGGTGGTAGAGGTTGAAAATATCTAGCCACATCTTCTGCCTGCGCACATCATCCTTTGTCCAAAAAGGTGAGAAGGCACTTAGTTCCCAAGTGTTTGCTTATTCTGTTTTCTAACAAGGTATCAGCCCTGGCTCAGTTGTAGCACTTGGCTTGTGGATAGCACTCTCACCTCCACATCAGAAGGTTGTGGGATCATGTCGCACTCCAGGGACTTGAACACTTAATCTGGACTGGCACTTCAGTGGCGAGTCGAGGGATTGTTGCACTGTTGGAGAGACTCTCCTTTGGTTGAAACATTAAACTGAGATTCCAGCTGCCCATTCATGCAATTATTTGAAGAAGAATAGGAAGTTGCCCTAATGTATTGGTCAACGTTTCTCATTAACCAATACTGCCACAAAAAAATTGTTAATGTTTTCAGTATTGTGTTTAATTGACCTCTGCGTTAGCATTCACAATATCAGTAAATATATTTAAAAGTAATTAATTGGGCGTGGTGCTTTGAGACATTCTGTAGGCTTGATGAGGCATTATATAAATGTATGCAATTTATCGCAACAGTTGAAAAGCATTTCCCTTCATAAACATTGGCACTCTCTACAAAAGGTTAAATAAACATGTCCCAGGCAATGACCATCTCCAACAAGAGAGAATCAAAACATCGCCCCTTGACATTCAATGGCATTACTATCGCTGAATCCCCCACTATCTACATCCTGGGGGTTACCATTGACCAGAAACCGAACTGGAGTAGCCATATAAGTACCCTGGCTGCAAGAGCAGGTCAGAGGCTCGGAATCCTCTGGTGAGTAACTCACCTCCTGACTCCCCAGAGCCTGTCCACCATCTACAAGGCACAAGTCAGGGATGTGATGGAATACTCTCCACTTGCGTGGATGAATGCAGCTCCAACAACACTCAAGAAGCTCGACACCATCCAGGACAAAGCAGCCCACTTGACTGGCACCCCATTCACCACCTTCAACATTCACTTCCTCCACCACCAACGCACAGTGGCAGCAGTATGCACCATCTACAAGATGCACTACAGCAACTCACCAAGGCTCCTTCAACAGCATCTTCCAAACCTACGACCTCTACCACCTAGAAGGACAAGGGCAGCAGATGAATGGGAACACCACCAACTGCAAGTTCCCTTCCAAGCCACACACCATCCTGACTTGGAACTGTATCGCTGTTCCTTCACTGTCCCGGGGTCAAAATCCTGGAACTCCCTTCCTAATAGCACGGTGGGTGTACCTACCCCACATGGACAGCAGTTCACCACCACCTTCTCAAGGGCAATTAGGGATGGGCAATAAATGCTGGCATAGCCAGTGATACCCACATTTCATGAACGAATATGAAAAAATAACTACTGACTGCATTAGAATCTTTTTAAATCATTCTATTTATAATATCCTCAAGTGTTAATATTGTAGTTTACATTTCTAAAAATTGTTTCATGTGCCTCATTTTAAATTCCACAAAATTGTCAGTTGTTCACACAATGACATTGCACAGAAAGAAGGAATGCTTGCTGCCCATATCTTGTTTCTTTCATTTTTCCTCTAAAACAACCCAATTGTGGCCAAAGTAAATCAGAGACATCCCTATTTGGTGTAGTTTTTTTACAAAATATGAACATAATTCATTTATTTAGGCTGTGGCTAAATCTGATTAAAGACAAATCAATTATATTCACCTTTGTGGCAGTCTGTTATTGCATTCTAGTTCAATTTCTCTCCTCCAGTACTGTAATCCTTCATTTTGTTTTTATTTGCTCTTGCAGTTGCTACGAAGGATTGGTTTCTATTAAGTTTTAATCCGTAAAGTCACCAATCTCTAACACTTCATCATCAAATTCAACACTGCATTTCCCTGGAGCAATAATGTATTGTTTATTAAAAGCATTATTTTTTATTTCCCATTTTGATGTGTACTTCATTTTCTCCTGTTCGCTCTGTTTCTCCCTTGCACTATCTAGACAATACTGAAAAAGTGGGCAAGCAACAGTCTCTTAGGGTTTTACTTATAATGCCATTGATTTGGTTACTGGAGAAAAAATAGACCAGCATGACTGGTCTGGCAATATCCTGTTGAATGAAGTTACTGATCTCCACTTGGCACATTCCACTGATGGTACAGGTGTAATTGAGAAATCAAAATGTAGAGATCCATAGCATGAACCTTCATCGACCCTAGTCCTTTACAGTGTGCTGAAGCAAAGATATGGTATGCTATTCCTATTAAACGTATTGATTGTGCATTTAGACTGACAGTACCTCGATGGAATAATGTTGAAAAAGCCATTTGATTTACAAACACACAACTTGGTTGGAGTTTGGAGGTGATCATTTTGTCTGTGCACTCGATGGAGTGAAATTATAAATTTGTTAAGGGGTTCACAAGTTGATAAATCTGATAAAATATGAACATTTTAAATTCATACCTCGGGCTGGATTTTAAGATCGGTGGCGAACTCACACCAAAGATTGGCCGCAATCTCAATTTTGTGGAGGGGGTGGGCTGTCCATCCCCAGCAATCGCTTTAGCTTCCTGTGTGCAGGCGCTGGCGCCATTTTTTTTGGGCAGCCATCCTGCCACCTAATTTTAATTATTAAACACATACCACCCCCCCAAAATTGAATATATAAATTTCTTATGGCCCTTTCCCACCCCCCCCCAATAATAATTACATTAACTATTATCCCCATCCCCCCAAAACACTTACCATTTACATCTGATCACGCCCCCGCCAAGATTGCACAAAGTTTGAAGTTCAACCCTCCCACCATCGCCTACACCCATTAGGAGCTTTTGACCCCGTTCCCCACCCCCACTCCCCGGCGCACTGAAAATCTTAACTCCTTCCCCCTGCCCAGCACACGTTGCCTTTCCCTGGATGGGGAATTGAAGGCGCGGGAGTGCTGGCCGCCATGCCGAAGATCGTGGTTGGCCCTCAAGATTGGAGGTAAGTCTATGTAAATTAATTAATTATTTTAATTTGAATATTTTAATTGAGGTGCCATTGTCCAGCAGTGGGGGCGGGGTGGGGGGCCACCAAGGAGTCTCACCGCCACTGGGGGGATAGGGCCAGGCCCTCCCAGCGTCGAGGTCCATGGCGGGCCTCATCTGTACCCATCTTCAGGCCCCTCCCCCCTTGCCATGGAGCCCAACATCGAGGGTTTTGTAAAATCCAGCCCCTAGTGTCTCATGAATGAACAACTAGGGATAAAAAGTCGCTGAGGCCTAATAATGCGTGATTAACCTGTACCTGTTAAAAGTAATGCAGGGAGTGCCTGTTGATTTCCATGATTGTGGCATGCAAGCCAGTGCTAAATGTGCTACTGAATGGCTGCACCCTCAGCAAGGGGCCCAAGTTCGTGGGAGGCTAGCACCAATTGAAGCACTTATTAAAGTTAGCCTGCAGCTCGTAAAGGGAAGGTGAATTCTGGCTGTTGCAGCACATTCATCTGGCTGCGAAACAAATTAAGAGCAGGAAGAAACCTGAGTAAAGGCCAGCGAGAAGACTCCTAGTTTCTCGGATGCAGCACTGGAGACAGGAGTTTGAAAGGAGGAGAGCTCATGTATATGCAGGGTCTAGTAGACCCTCTAGCCACACACTATGAAGGCAGTGGGAGCAGGTAGCCACAGAGGTCAATGCCAGGACTGAGGCCCTGAGGACCTGGCTACAGTGCTGGAAAAAGTTGAATGACCTCTGATGAGTGATCAATGTCAGTGAATGGATCGTCAAATGCCATATACTACCCAGCGCACCATCAACCTCATACACTGTTCAATGCACCACACCTTCATCACTCACCCATCAAAAATCTCAAGCAATCAGGACTCATACCTAATATTCACATGCTCCACTTCACCCCCACACACTCACTGCTGCACCTGGGACTGTTGAAGTATGTAGGTGCTGTGGCTGCTTCCCAGGAAGTGGGCACACACCTGCAGGAAACACTTTCGGTGATGTTACAACTGAGGCAGGAGGAGTGCACTGTTTATTCTAGTTCCACTTCTCCACAGGTCACAACATATATTTAAATATTTACCCAGTTACCAATACAGTCAATCATAGACTCTAATTTTATTCCAGAATAAAACACACCTACCAGGTTTCTTTCATAAACAATAAAATTATCAATTTATTATAAAACAAGTCTTAACCAGTAATGAAGTAAAGCATAAACATACAAATTGAAATATTAAAGTTCCCTTTTTGACATAGCCCCGACACTCACAGACATATATACATACATCAGTTAACTGGAAAAATAAAAGGGATTTTGGTTTCGAGCTCCGTCACAAAAAACAGACAAAAAGAACTTAGGCTGAATACTTGCTCATTCTTGTAGAAAAAAGAGAAGATGTCCTTTGTTTTAATTTGGTGTCCCAAATGCGTATAGACGGCTGTCACTGGGATATTCCGAGAACAATTCTTTCCAGGTGATGTTGAAGATCAGTTTGGGTAGGCTTACCAAGAAATGCAGCTAAAGTGGCTTCAGATAGGTTTACAGCAGAAATGCAACAACAAGGTTTCAATTCCCACACATTCAAATACAGGAGGAAAAAGGAGACTGATACTGGATATGCAGGGTTTCTTTCCAAGAGAGAGAAAAGAGATGATCTGGGTTTTCTTGGCAGGTAAAAACCAACTGTCTTTTTTAATAATTCAAAGTGAAACCAAAAACATTCCAGAAATCAAGCCTCTTGTCCTGTATAAATCTTGACCTTTCACTTCTCTGTCAGCATCTTCTCCAAGTCAAGACAACAAGCTCCCTGCTAGTGTTTTATCTGAAAAAAGGTGCCTTCCAGTAAGGGCTTGTTTACAAGCCAAGTCCAGGTTCCTTCTGGTGACTTCTTTTTAAAAAACTCCAAGTTCAGCACCTCTTCAAGCATCTAGATGAATCAATGTTCATAATTCAACAACAAGTCCTTAAAAACATATTTTGCAAAAAATAGAATCATTCTCTTAACAGTGGTCACAGACCAGTTGAATGTTGATGGAATGAAGTCCTTCCTGTTGATGAAGGTGGCTGGCTGGTCTGTGGGAACCTTGATGGACACATGCGTGCTATCTAAGACACCTTGCACCTGAGGGAATACAGCAATGGCCCCGAATACAATGGCCCTCTCGGCCTGACTGTCAGAGTCAGTCCGGCAGTGCACATAGTCATTGGCCATCTTGAACAGGGTCACCTCCTTGCTGCAGCAGTGGGCTGCTGCCGGGGAAACCCCACACATGTCCCTGGTAGATACTTGGAATGATCCAGACATATAAAAGTTTAGTGCCACGGTGATATTCAAAGCCACAGGTATTGGGTGTCCACCGAATCCCATAGGTCGCAACTCGTCCTGCAACATGGCACATAAGTCGGCAATGGCCTCCCTAGAGAGCCATAGTCTTCGCTGACAATGCCGCTCAGACATTTGGAGGTAGCTAATTTGTACCTGGTACACACGTTGGCACAGGTGGGCCCTTCTTGGGATGGCCAGCTGCTGCTGCTCTCCTCATGGAGCTTCTCGGGCAGGCACAGCTGCCGCCTGGCCCTCCCTCCCTCGGAGGTGCTGTATCACGCCATGGAGGTCCAAAAATAGAGGGTGTATGAGACCCAAGCCAGGTGATCTGGAGGCCTCCAGAGCTCTGCCCATGCAGAGATGAGCCTGCCTTGGCAGCTTTCCCTTTTCTAATCCTCAGCTGTCTCGCTAATGGCCCTCAGTGCCCACGCTGGCTGATAGCCAAGCCTCTCAGCTGATCATATGCCCATTTGACCCTCTCACCCTGAAGTATGGCCACCTGACTCTCTCACCCGACAGCGAGCCCCCCCAGTACTGGCACCCGAGACCAAGCCAACCCATGCAAAGTGCAGAGCCTCTGCACCCCCTCTCCCCCTATGCATTGCTGGTCATGGCTGCCTACCCATCGCGGCACTGAGGTCTCAGCTTGGTTATACCAGCTTTCAACAGCGGGGGATCTGAAGGCACATGAGTGCCACCCATCGTCTGCTTAATTCTATAACCACCCCCCGCCCCCCCAGTGAATTGCAATCAGTTACATGCTAATGTATTAAAAATATCTGTTCTACAATTTAAATTGCAGTCGCATCGCGTTGGGTCGACATCGCCGCCTTGGTGTGTTCCTGCCGCTGACTAAATCCGGAACCAACGTCATGATGTCGGATTTCTGGGCAGATCCATCCAATGCCATTCTCCGGCACACCCCACCCCACTACCTCCATTCCCACTCCAAACGGCTTCACTAAATCCAGCCTTGAGTGTGGCAGTTGAAGATCACTGATTGTCCTTTCAGTTCCTGGAAAATTCTTTTCATACTCTGTACTTGCTCAGGTTCAGCCACTCCTAACAAAACACTGTTGCCCTGAGCAATTGGGTTTCACCAATGGGCGATCTACAATCGATGCCATGCTTGCTCTCCACCTGTTGGCTGAGATTCATTGTGAATTCAACCACCCCTGGCAGTGGAACATGTAGGGCTGAATGTTAATGTTGCCGCTACCATAATCGGCAGCGGCCGTAGAAAATGGTAGCACGCACACATGGGCTTTATTCAGTGGAGCTGCCATGATATTGAATGTGGCAGCTCATTTACATGGCCGAGGCGGACTGCACCCCTCCGATGGCGTGGAGGGGGCGGGCATTCTGTCCCCAGCATTGGCGTCAGGTGCCATTGCGCAGGCGCCAACGCCATTTTTAAAGGGCGTCCAGCCCTACATTACAATTAAAATTTTTAAGGAAAAAAGACTTTGAAAAATCAAAGTTATCCCGACCCTCTCCCACTGCCGTCCCCTCAATGACCATCAAGTTCATTACTTGCCCTCTCGCCCACAAAAAGCTTAACTTGTGCTCCCGACCTTTCGCCCCAACGAAGTTCAAAAACTTTAACTTTCACCCCTTCCCACTATCCCCTAGACCAATCAGGTACGTTTGACCCTGCTCCTCCATTCCCCCACATTGAAATATTTCCCTACTCCCCCCTACACACCAGTGTCCCGTATCTGAAGGCATGGGAGTGCCGGACACCGGCACAAATATTATACCGGGACAGGCGGCAGAAGTAGGTAAGTAATTAGTCAGTTCTTTTAATACATCAATATATTTAAATTTTGACCCCATCGCCAAGCAGTGGAGGGGCCACCACGAGGCCTCGCCGCCACTGGCAATATTGGACCGGGCCTTCCCAGCATCGAGGCCTGTGGCAGGCTTCTCCCGGAGGCATTTTCTGAACCCCCGCTCTCCGCCACAACTCCTGGCATTGGAGGGTTTTTAAAATTTGCCCCAAGACAACCTTTGATTCTAACCACAGAAGCACCCTATAGAAGGATCACAAAGTACTGGTGGCCTTGACATCCCCCTCAGGCTAATTCCAGATTTACATAATGAACCTGGAGTACGGATCTGACTCAGGAACCACAAATCAGAGAGGTTCTACACCAGATCTGGACTAAGGCAGGGATGTGTCCTATTCAAATCCTCTCATGCAATGGCCTGGATTCTTGTTCGTATCACTGCAAACATCAGCATAGCATCGATCATGTGTCTTTTACTGATAATGTTAACCTTCTCCAGCAGGACAGGCAATAATCTCAGAAACGCATTAGACAGCTTTCAGTGAAAGGAAGCCAACTTTGGACTACTGGTTTCTTGGGCAAAGACGGCAGTCCAGAGTCTCAGAGGAAACACTGCAGTATAAAACATTCAAGTTGATGGACAAAATGTGGAGGCAATGGATGACTTTATTTACATCAATAGCAGAATATCATGAGATGGATACAGTGAGTCAGACAGACTGAAAAGAATCAGCTTAGCAGCTTTAGCAATAAAGGACTTGCCCCAACCTAAAACGTTAACTCTGTTTATTCCTCCGCAGATACTAACAGACCTGCTGAGTATTTCCAGTACTTTCTGTTTTTATTAAGGACTTGCACAGGCTCTGGAGTCAAAAGAAGGTGAAAATCCCTCCATAGACACGGATCCATCAGACGCGGGTCCTACTGATACTTTGGTATGGAACTGAAACATGGACACTGCTTACTCGAGAAGCATTGCATGTGCGTAGTCAGAGGCAACTGCTGGCAATTAGATGGTTCAACTTTGAGAATCAGTTTCCAGAAGACTGAAGCCATCATTAATCATTGTCACTGGGCACCCTTTGGGCATCACATTTGTCTTGGAGATTATGTTTCTGTGAATAGATCACTGAGGATTGGAATTGAGGTTAGGAAGGGACACTGACCTGCTCCAGATCAGAGGACCGTCGTCCTCAGTTAACCTGGTTATACAGAGGGGTATATAGGATGTCCAGATAGAGGTAGTACCCTTGTATTTTCAGTCAGTTGCATCATATTTGTGGGATGGACTGGAATCACTGGTCCTCATCCATACCAGGCTCTCACTGCTGCCTCCAAGCACCACATCCCGGTACACCCTCTCAGCTGACGAGCAAAACGTAGTGAGGGGAGAAATGATGAACATGACACCACCTAGGCGAATGTCTTTCTTGATAAAGGTAATGGCCAGGTCGGAAGGATTCCAAGCGCTCAAGTGACCAACATGATCTGGACCAAAGATGTGCCACACAATATTGTGTGGATTACGGTTGTTGGTGTACCAGCTATGTACTAGCAAGGGAAGGAGAGTCCCTTCAAGCCTTGGTCAGCAACCCACCTAGGAGAGGGAAGCTCTGAATCCAAACCTACGGCTTGGAGACCTCGCTGCTGCCATCCCAGTCGCTGGGCCATAACAGATGAGCTTCAGGCTTAAAAGGTGGGGTCAGTCAGCACAAACTTTACGCACCTTAAAGCACAAATGCGCAGGCAGGAAGGAAATCCACCACAACTATAACTCAACAAATAAGCGAAGAGAAAGGGGAGAAAACAGCAGGTGCAAGATGGCACTGGCAATCGTAGTTCCAATCCGGCATGCAGGTGGCTCAGGATATTGTTCATTTTGATGATGACCTAGAGACAACATCATCACCCAGTAGCAGCCTGAGCGACCAATCCGCCTTTTTGAAGGACAGCACTGCTTGCTCCGAAATTGGAGAGGGGCCTAGAAAAGGTGGCCTAAACAAATGCTCATCTCTCCACTGTCCCAGTTGGCTTACCGCAGTCAACGGGCATCTCTTAATGTGGCCAAACTGCAACAGAGAAGGAAACACAAATTCCTAACCTCGCTTCAAAAGGTGGGAAAAGAAGAAAAATTCTGAAACTCACCTGCTGGAACGTGAGAACAATGCTCGATTCTGGTGACAACAGCCGCCCCCAATGACACTCAGCCCTGGTGGACCATGAGCTAGCCAGACCAGACATTGAGATAGCGGCCCTGAGTGAGGTCTGCTTCTCGGGGCAAGGTAGCCTGACAGAACACAATGCTTGGCCACACCCTCAATTGGTCAGGTAGACCTCAAGGTGAACAATGCCCCTTTGGTGTCGGCTTCATGGTGAAGAAGATTATCGCCACTAAACTTTTAAGCCTGAGACTCGGCTTTTCTGAACACAGATCCATAACAATCCAGTGGAACTCTCTGGCACTAAGAATGGAGCCTTACAGTTATTGATGGTCGACATTACAGCTTCTGCTGGCTAAGCTTACATTCTTGCATAATCTTTATATGTTTTCTTGCCTAGTTTGCGCCTTCCCTCTCTTCCGGAGGTGTGAGTTCATGCTAGCCTATGCTTCCATAGGCACCATTATCCCACCAGCAGCTCAACAAAAAAAATGGAAATTCCTCATTTGTGAATATAGGTAGTGGGAATCAGTGGGCTATTTCACCTTAGGAAACATTACAATTGAGTCCAATAGTGTCCTCCATCAGCTTCTGTTTATGTATAATCCAGGAGAGGACAGTGATCAGTAGGAACCTTCACTGCTTATTTGCCTCTCCAGGCTGAAACTAGTTATTTGCAACCCTATCATCATCTCAGCTGGGATTAGCTAATAGAACACACCAAGAACCAAACTTGGGACTTTCCCAGGCTGGAAAGGTCAGTTGTAGACTGGCGACATTTGGAGTTAAAAACAGTTAAAGGCATTCCATTAACATTCACCGCCAGTTTACCACAAAATGTATACAGAAAGTTTTAGCTTTTTGTTTCTTTGTAGCCCCTCATACTATCAATATTTTAAAATGCCCTTACTTTTTCACGATCTGTTGAAAACATATTTAGGACTGAGGTGTTCACAGAGAATGCTAGAAATACTCAGCAGGTCAGGCAGGATGAGAGGTCATTGAACTGAAACATTGGCCAGATTTTAAAGCCTGCTGGGGGCAGGAGCGGGTGTGCGCAATTTAAAGATTGCATTCCTGGAGCTTGGCACTGCTCCTGCTGCCTCCAGAACATGAAGCCATTTTTAAAGGGACTCCAGGAAGGAGGGAACAGCAAACCCACATACCTCCAATTAATTGCCTGTTGAGCTCATTTCGGAGCTCATTAACAGGTTTGTTAGCAGCAGTTTTCAATTTTTAAAGGAAGGGAACATGGAGAACACCATGACTGGAACACGGCAGGGTGTATAACTTGTGAATACTGCGGGGGGCCATGAGGCCAATGGGAAGGGCAAACTAAAGTAATGTAAAGGCACAAAATAAAGCTCAGCTGCTTCAAAAGTGCAAGAATATCCATTGCTGCAGCTGTAAGTGTTGCTTTTCACAGTGATGAGTGACAGGAATCCAGAGATGGATGTGAGGTTGCTGGCATCACTTGGGCACCTGGGGTTGGCAGGGGAAGGTCTGGAGAATGCATAAAGCCCAGCTGAGGGAGTTCAGATAGGAACAGGCTACTCTAACATTGGACAGAGCAGCCAGGATGAGCTGCAGCAGATGCAACCTCCTGGATAGCAGGAGGCCAGAAGAGCACAGTGGAGAGCTGCAAGGGAAAGGTGCTACCCAAGACATCAGGGCTACCCTCCAAGAGTCAGCTACCTATAAATGATCAAGCACCAGCAGCATGGGAGGCTGCGTCTATCCAGAAAGTTGGTCTCAGTCCTGTGTGCTCTGATCCACAATAACCTGAGGCCTCACAGTCCACATGGCAGTCCCCTACCTGCAGCCGTCAAGGTCACCATTGCCTAAACCTCTATGCAACCAGGTCTTTCCAGGGATCAACTGTGGGCCTAGGTGGCATCTTATGGTCAGTAGCTCATCACACCATCAGGCAAGTCGCGGGTGCCATATTCAGGAAGGTGGGGGACTACACCCATTTTGACACAAATGGGCCTGCACGGGCACAGAGGGCATTGGGTTTTGCCTCCATCTCTAGATTCGCCCAGGTGCAGGGAATCATCACTTGTGCCCATGTGGCCGTCAAGGCACCCAGAGACCGGCCATGAAATCCAACAACAGAAAGGGCTTCCACTCCCTCAACGTCCAACTGGTCCGCAACCACAACAAGAGTTTCCTCCATGTGTGTGCTCACTTTCCTGGCTGCAGTGATGACTCCTTCATCCTCCACCAGTCCAGTCTTCCTCAGTATTTAACTCAATCCCCCATAGTGCAAGGATGGATCCAAGGGAACAAAGAAAATCCCCTGAAGAGATGGCTACTGACTCTTCTACGAGAGACTCAGACAGAAGCATAGAGGCAACGTAACCAATGCCACCTGCTCAGCAGGGCAACTATTGAGCAGGCCATCGGGTTTCTGAAGATGCGATTCCAGTGCCTAGACCAGTGGGGTGGTGCCCTCCAATACCCTCCTGCAAGGGTCTCGGTTATTGTGGGTGTCTGCTGCGCTCTCCACAGAGGTGTGGGCCTTGAGGACAGTGAGCCCCTGGAAGGAGACAGCTCATCGGGGGCGGAGCGGGAGGTAAGAGAGGAAGAGGAAGAGGGGGCAGAGGAGGATAACAATGAACAGAGAAGTGTTCCTGCTGGACAATGAGGTGGCCTGGTCAAGCCGCCCTCCGGGAAGTGGACCTCCCTCCTCTCCTTCACCGCTCCCAACATTTGATCCAAGTGGGCATCAATGAAGCGAGGGTGTACCTTGCCCCTAGTGCCAGGCCTCCAACTCCCTTGTGACATCGCATTTCCCTCTGTGCAGTGGAAGGTTTTGGCACAAAAACACATATTTCTCCCTCAGGGCAGCCAACAGCTCCAATGATGGCTGTGGTGGGGTGTCTACATGAGCCATACACTTGATCTGACCCACCTCCATTTCTGGCCCCATTGGCTCGAAATGGACAGGAAACCCATCTCCATACCAATTTATGGCTTACCCATTTGAAAATATGAACCTGAATTGGTTTTCCACAGGAGACAGAATTCTGACCCAAAACCAGACCCGACTCCTGTTTACCACCTCTGTGACACAAATCCAGCCTGTTATCTCTGTTTCTCTCAAAGATGCTGCCTGAACTGCTGAGTATTTCCAGCATTTTCTGTTTTTTTTTAACAGCATAGTACTGAGACTTCTTTGGTATAAAACAGTATCAGCCGGATTTTTCTCAATACTACACTTTAATCAGCGGCATAGACATGTTTGTGTATTATTTTATTTAGTTTAAGTTTACTTCGCATTTATAGAGCTAGCCACACAACAGCTTGAACTACTTTAGGAATTTTTTAAAAACATCTATTTACCCCCATTCATCTTCCCAGAGTGGATACGCCTGTTATGAATTAGGCATTCCCTGTGAACAATAAATATTATGTGGTTTGCTTTAAAGACAATCAGAGACATTTCTGCATATTTGTGGAATGGACACCAAGTTGAATAAGTTTGAAGTATGTCAAGTGTCATCTAATTCTGCAGTAGCAGATGAATGCTCAAACCAAGCCTTTCATGCAAAATATGCTTCAAAGAAAAGAAGCCATGTCTATATTTTTAAAAAGCTCATCTAATGGGAATCAGTCTGATATAAAGAGAAATAAATGGAGTCAAATCAAGCAATATTAATATATAAATCAATTTGTATGAAATTCCTTTGTTTGCAATTTTAGTGGAAGCTTTCACATATTTGTTTTAAATTCCTTCATTAAAATGACAAATGAAGGTTTTATAAAGGTTAATTAATGCATTCATAACCTGATATTTCACAGCAGATCATTTTAAAGCACAGCATCTAAAACCTAACCAAAGCATTTAAACAACGATTCAAAGAAAAAATATGAATTTTAATTGCTGGAGGGAATATGAAAAATGTGTACTTCGAAAATTAATAATGCCTACAAACAGAAAATGCTGAAAAGCTTTGGAAGGAGAAAGATTTACTAGTTTTTCAGGTGTGATGCTTTAACAGAAACAATGAAGAATTCCTTTTGTCAAAATTGATTGCATTGTTTGAAATGAGAACTTCATTTTGGAGGCTGGACAAATGCATTTGAAGTTAAATGGCATTTGAAGTTGTTAACCCTTTTTTCAACAATAACAACAGAGAACGAGTTTTCACGCTGTAATTAATGGAAAATCTCCTATTTGGAAATATCCACTGGCTTCTATAGAAAGGTTTTCTGTAAAAACATATCACAGCATACGAAAATAAATGCAAAAAATGAATAAAATGCAATGTGTTATTTAATGGAAAGTATAAACAGGTGGGATACAAAACAGGAAGCTGATCCCCAATCCTGTCTGTTTTCCACTGGGCAGATTAGGTTAAAATGAACCCCAAGGTGTCTTGTATGAAAATGGCAGGAGTATCTCTTGCAGCTTACAGCAGAGGTGAGGTGAGAGTGACTGCCCTTGATATCACGGCAGCATTTGACCGAGCATGACACCAAGGAGTCTTAGTAAAACAATAGGGATCACAGTAAAAACTCTGTAGTTGCTGCAACCATACCTGGGACAAAGAAAGATGCTTGTGATTGTTCACAGATATCCTTCGGCTACACTTCCTGCAGATGCATCTACCTGCTTGGATTCTGGAGTCATCCCTCAAATGTGACACTCGTACATGTGAATTAGAACATTCAATTATCTGAAGGTCATAGGACTGTAAATGTCTGTGAATGCCTGTGTAAGTACATAGGGATTTGACAATACCTTTAATGTGAATGCTGTTGCCTATTCTGCCACTGCTATTCTTGATTTGTCCTTAGCATTTAACCCATTATTATTCTAATGGGCCCAGAATAGATCATCAATTTCCACCACAATTTGGATTCAGATCTCTCTTTTCCTATCCCCACCCTGTAATAAATACCCCTGTACTGCACTTTGACTGAAGTCCTACAATTGGTAAAAATTGTTTTTAAGAAGTTTGACATTTTAAACTTTGCTATTCATCTTAGTCTGTGCTGATTTAATGCAGCCTTGACAAGATAATGTTACTTGTAAGAAGACAGATCTTCCCATGTTGATATTGGAGATGTTTGTTGTGATATTCTTTTCTGGGGTTGGCATCACTTCAATCCCAAATACACTTTGTAAATCTTAAAATTTAGAGATGTCAGCACCATCTAGTGGAAATATGCACTCATTACAACCTTGAAGAATAGAATTGGTCGCCTAAACTCTATTTAAGGTCGGCATATGTGTCACATATTTGGATATTCTGAATGAATGCTGTTGCAATTTTGTTTTCTCATGTCACATTAACCCAGCTGTAGTGCATGGCTGCCAATTGCTATAATTTAAATAGAATGGCATTAGAATACATATTAGATAATACAATGAAATAATAATGACGCTGGCAACATAATTAAGATACAAAATCAAATTTGGGATCACCCCCTAAATACTACACAATGAGAAAATGTCAAATTTAGTGAAAGACTAAGGAAACCAGAACAGTTTTGATTTGGATTTTATTTTGCCAAAGTGTTCAAAAAAGAACAATTCAGCACAGCAAATAAACAACAAGTCCAATAAGGCCTAAGTGGAATTGGATCACTGCAAAGTTAGATGCATGTTCTGAAGGGTCAAACAGCAGAGGCATAAGTACCTGCTACTTATCCATACACTAAAGATCCACTTTTGTGGGTGCAGGTAATAGCATCCTGGCCATTGGAAAATATGGCAATTGTGGTCTTACCTAGAATTGTTCCCACATATAAGCACAATGTGATTCAAATGATATCAATGCTGCACAATATCCAAATGTAATCACTGGGAATTCCCTTGGCGTGCTCCCTATTAGCCTCTATTGTTAGTAGAAACCTTGGACACACCATATAAGGAGATTTCCAGCAAATACGACTTAACGCCAAGCAGAGGTTTCAAGCACTCACTACAAATTGCATTGAAATGCAGCATAAAATTGAATGTAACTCTTAGTCTGCCATGTAGACTATCAAGTTTATCTCACTATGCATTTTATTCACATATTATTAACATAAAATAAATTTGAGGAAGGGAAAAAGCTATTTAGGCCATTGAAGAATGCAGTTACACTACAAGTGTAGGACGAGTGCAAAATAGCTTCACTTTGCATGGATGCTGCACTCATAGAGGACAATGTTTCAATTTCAAAATACAAAATGGGTAGCCTTGCCTGCATGTTTCAGATGTCACAAAATCACAGGGGGACTGCCCACAATTTCCAGATAAGCAAACCAACCAGGCAAGACTCCCACTATCAATGCATCTTCATTCTGCCAGCTCAGAATAAAAATACAGTTTCAATACTTTATTAAATGCCCTACAGCCAGCTTGAGTAATATAACCATAAACGGATGTTTAACTTATCAGAGATCCAGCCCACTGTAATCTCTTTAAACATTTTTGCTCACATATGGATAGGATGATATCATTAAGTCAAAATGTCTCCAGTTGTGCAGTAAAAGTAAACTGATATCTATGAGTTTTAAGAAAGTGGCCTTGGGGCTGATTTGACAGTTGTTTTAGGAACATCTTAAGTGATAACAGTGATATTATGCCAGGAAGGGAAGTTGCAGTTAAAGCAAGATACAGAATTGTCACACGATAGTGATTGGAGAAGGTACAAAAGCTGATGTTTGGATAAGGAGCTTGGATTCAACCTCAGAATAGGAGCTCCCTGCTGCAACTTGCTCATCCTCCAAACTGAGCTTACACTGGAGTCTGACATTGCTTTATGTTTCAATAAACTGTCTCTCTGTAAACACACTTATTTTTGGAGTCTTGAATTGACAAAGAATGAAGGACCATTTCAGCAACAACAGCTTTTAAATCTGACTTACTTGGTAGATGATTTCAAATGCTTAGTACCCTTTGAGTAAAGAAATATTTTCTGACTGGATTTTAGTTACTAGTGGTGTACCGCAAGGATCTGTTTTGGGGCCACTGCTGTTTGTCATTTTTATAAATGACCTGGAAGAGGGTGTAGAAGGGTGGGTTAGTAAACTTGCGGATGACACTAAGGTCGGTGGAGTTGTGGATAGTGCCGAAGGATGTTGTAGGGTTCAGAGGGACATAGATAGGCTGCAGAGCTGGGCTGAGAGATGGCAAATGGAGTTTAATGCGGAAAAGTGCGAGGTGATTCACTTTGGAAGGAGTAACAGGAATGCAGAGTACTGGGCTAATGGGAAGATTCTTGGTAGTGTAGATGAACAGAGAGATCTTGGTGTCCAGGTGCATAAATCCCTGAAGGTTGCTACCCAGGTTAATAGGGCTGTTAAGAAGGCATATGGTGTGTTAGCTTTTATTAGTAGGGGGATCGAGTTTTGGAGCCACGAGGTCATGCTGCAGCTGTACAAAACTCTGGTGAGACCGCACCTGGGGTAATGCGTGCAGTTCTGGTCACCGCATTATAGGAAGGATGTGGAAGCTATGGAAAGGGTGCAGAGGAGATTTACTAGGATGTTGCCCGGTATGGAGGGAAGGTCTTACGAGGAAAGGCTGAGGGATTTGAGGTTGTTTTCGTTGGAGAGAAGGAGGAGGAGAGGTGACTTAATAGAGACATATAAGATAATCAGAGGGTTAGATAGGGTGGATAGTGAGAGTCTTTTTCCTCGGATGGTGATGGCAAACACGAGGGGACATAGCTTTAAGTTGAGGGGTGATAGATATAGGACAGATGTCAGAGGTAGTTTCTTTACTCAGAGAGTAGTAGGGGCGTGGAACGCCCTGCCTGCAACAGTAGTAGACTCGCCAACTTTAAGGGCATTTAAGTGGTCATTGGGTAGACATATGGATGAAAATGGAGGTCAGATGGTTTCACAGGTCGGCGCAACATCGAGGGCCGAAGGGCCTGTACTGCGCTGTAATGTTCTAATCTAATTCTAATCCACAATTCTGGCCTCTTGAGCATTGCCAATTTTATTTACTCCATCATTGGTGGCTATGCCTTCAGCTGCCAAGGCTCTAAGCTCTGAAATGTCCTGCCTAATCTCTCCACCTTCTACCTCTCTTGAAACATTAATTCTGCTTCTCTCTCCGCAGATGCTGCCAGACCTGCTGAGTATTTCCAGCATTTCCTGTTTTTATTTCAGATTTCCAGCAGTATTTTGCTTTTATTCTACCTCTCTTTCCCTCCTTTAAAATGCCCCTTAAATCCCACCTCTTTGACCAAACATCTTGGGATGTTTTATTATGTTAAAGACACTATATAAATGCAAGTCACTATTGTTGTTCTCTGTATCTGAAGGGCTCTGACCAAAATTATACCCAATGCTTCAAATGTGGTTTCACTAGTGCATTATAAAGTCTAAGCACAACCTCTTTTGATTTATACTCTATTATTATGGCGAAATATCTCAATGTTCCATTTTCTCTTTTAATCCACATCGTCTGACTTTGAAAATGAGAATGCCGTTGTTACTCCCAAGTCACTATCTAACTTTTCTGCGATTAATTCTATTTCCATCATTATGTATTAGGATTGTCAATTTCTAATTTAATACTTGAAAGTTGCCCATATTAAATTCCATTTTTCATTTGCTTGCTTAGTTTCATAACTTACATATTCTTCTCTGCAGTTTCTTCCCTTACTCTTCTGCTTATTTCAGCGTTGTCTGCACATTGAGCAAGATTACAATTGATTTCTGTGTCCAGGTTAATGAGATAGGTAAAAATAAATAGAGGTCCATGCACTGGCCCCTGAAATAGTTTACTCAATACTATTCTCCAGTCTGCCATTACACTCCCTAAAGTGTTTTTCAGCTATTATTCAACTTCTTGTGCAATTCTATCCTGGATGCTGCTGATTATTGGAAACAGAGGGTACAAATTCATTATGGGCTGTGGAGCAAACCGGGCAAGAGTTGATCAACACCCTGCTTCACACAACAACCAATTTTCTTCCCATTGACTTCAATGGAAAACAAAATTGGACGGAGTGTAAAAGCATCAGTCAATTTGCTAGTGCCCCTTTTGCATGATTACCCAGGTCAAATTTCACCCCCAGAATGCCCTGGTCAGCAAGAATCTCTTCCTTTCAAGATAATACTATGAACAGCAAATTACTTGCTTGACATATCTTTTTCAAGTGTGGCATATTGTGTGCTGGTGTTGAGTGCAAGAAAATGACATGCCAATTTGCACTAACATGAGTTATTTTCCAGGAGGAAGGCCGTAAAACCTTACATTATATATTGATATATTTTATTTTCAGAATTAAAAGAAAAGCCTTTTTAAGTGTCAAAAGACATATAATTGCTAAAAAGAAAATATTCAAAAATATGTTATGAAATAATAAATCAAAATGCAGAAAAATCTCTTGATAATTTGGAAGGCTAATGCAACATAATATAAAGCTTCCAACTCACCATTATTTAGAGGACCTGGTGCTATTCCTATTTATCTAATCATAACCAGAGTATCATTTGCAATGGCTTCTCTACGAGCTTCGCACCGTTGCCTCTGGTGTCCCCCAAGGATCTATCCTTGGCTCCCTCCTATTTCTCATCTACATGCTGCCCCTTGGCGACACCATCCAGAGGCACGGCATTAGTTTTCACATGTATGCTAATGACACTCAGCTCTACCTCACTACCACTTCTCTCAATTCCTCCACTTTAAATTGTCAGACTGCTTGTCCGACATCCAGTACTGGATGAGCAGAAATTTTGTCCAATAAAATATTGGGAAGACTGAAATCATTGTTTTCAGACCCCACTGCAAACACCATTCCCTTGCTGCCGATTCCATCCCACTTCCTGGCAATAGTCAGAAATTTAACCAGTCTGTTCACAATCTTGGTGTCACATTTGATCCTGAAATGAGCTTCCAACCTCATATTCATGCCATCACTAAAACCACCTATTTCCACCTCCATACCATTGCCCAGCTTTGCTCCTGTATCAGCACATCTGCTGCTGAAACCCTTATTCGTGCCTTTGTTACATCTAGACTTGATTATTCCAACAGTGATGGAATCCGAAGTTAACAGGACAAGTGGGGGAGCATGTACGAGCTGTTGTCTGAACAGATGTCTTGTCAAATCTTCTGTTAGGTGCAGTGACCCTGGTGTCAAAGCTTGTTCTTTTTTGAGACAGACTCTAACTGAAAGGGAAACTAAAACTTCAGGTTTCTGGGGAAACAGAAACTGGTTGGAACCAGATTAAAAGGACACAGAGCCATCCAAGCTCAGATCACACAGGGGTGGAGTGAAGGTAAGCTGAAGAAAGTGAGGGTTGGATCCAGGAGCTAGCAGTAGGCAGATGCAAGTTGCTGCAGCTGTTTCCATTACTGATGGATCCATGGCATCAAGACTGTCATGAGTAGAGGTGAGAAGGTTCTGGAGAAGTGAGCCATGTTGCTGAAGATCATACCCATGGAGTTCGGGCTGAAGGGGAACTGCTGTCAGATAAGAATCAGTGGCAGCATCTTGGAATAAAGGAGCTGGAGATCTACCTGAGGAAGTTCAGAACTTTGAAAAACTTTGCGGCTGCATTTGGTGCCACATATCCTGAGTGGACTGCTCAGTAAATCCGTGAGATCTATCTTTGTTGTATCTGATGGTTTATGTGTAATTTGTAATATATATTATATATATACATATATACCATGATTTGTCGATTAATTCATCTTTAATTTATATTGATTTAGGTTTGATTGTAAAAGTAAATTTTCTTTTTTTAACTGAGGTCTTTTGGTAAATTTGGTTCTTTTTGTTTGTTGATCTCCACTGGGATCATAACACAAGGCACTCCTGGCTGGTCTCTCACATTGTACCCTCTTTAAACTTGAGGTCATCAAAAATCTGCTGCCCATTTATTAACTCACACAAAGTCCCGTTACCCATCACCTCTATGCTCGTTGACCTACATTGGCTCCCAGTCAAGCAACGCCTTGATTTCAAAATTTTCATCCTTGCTTTCAAATCCCTCCATGGCCTTGCCCCTTCCTATCTCTGTAATCTCCTTCAGCCCCTCCAAGATATCTGCGCTCCTCTAATTCGGGCCTCTTCAACAACCCTGATTTTAATCGATCCACCACTGGGGACCACGCCTTCAGTTGCCTAGGCCTTAAGCTCTGGAATACCCTCCCTAAACCTCTTTGCCTCTCCACCTTGTTTTCCTCCTTTCAGACACTCCTTAAAACCTACCTCTTTGACCAAATTTTTTGTTATCTGACCTAATGTCTTCTTTTGAGGCTCGGGGTCATTTTGTATTTTATAATGCTCCTGTGAAGTGGCTTGGGATGTCTTTTTTTAATTCATTCATGGGATATGGGCGACGCTGACCAGGCCAGCATTTATTGCCCATCCCTAATTGCCCTTGAGAAGGTGGTGGTGAGCTGCCTTCTTGAACCGCTGCAGTCCATTTGGGGTAGGTACATCTACAGTGCTGTTAGGAAGGGAGTTCCAGGGTTTTGACCCAGCGACAGTGAAAGAACGGCGATATAGTTCCAAGTCAGGATGGGTGTGACTTGGAGGGGAACATGCAGGTGGTGGTGTTCCCATGTATTTGCTGCCCTTGTCCTTCTAGTTGGTAGAGGTTGCGGGTTTGGAAGGTGCTGTCTAAGGAGCCTTGGTGCATTGCTGCAGTGCATCTTGTAGTTGGTACACACTGCTGCCACTGTGCGTCGGTGGTGGAGGGAGTGAATGTTTGTAGATGGGGTGCCAATCAAGTGGGCTGTTTTGTCCTGGATGGTGTTGAGCTTCTTGAGTATTGTTGGAGCTGCACCCATCCAGGCAAGTGGAGAGTATTCCATCACACTCCTGACTTGTGCCTTGTAGATGGTGGACAGGTTTTGGGGAGTCAGGAGGTGAGTTACTCGCCTCAGGATTCCTAGCCTCTGACCTGCTCTTGTAGCCATGGTATTTATATGGCTACTCCACTCAGTTTCTGGTCAATGGTAGCCCCTAGGATGTTGATAGTGGGGGATTCAGCGATGGTAATGCTGTTGATTGTCAAGGGGAGATGGTTAGATTCTCTCTTGTTCGCGATGGTCATTGCCTGGCACTTGTATGGCATGAATGTTACTTGCCACTTATCAGCTCAAGCCTGGATATTGTCCAGGTCTTGCTGCATTTCTGCAGGAGTCTCTGAGGAGTATCTGAGGAGTCACGAATGATGCTAAACATTGTGCAATCATCAGCAAACATCCCCACTTCTGACCTTATGATTGAAGGAAGGTCATTGATGAAGCAGCTGAAGATGGTTGGGCCTAGGACACTATCCTGAGGAACTCCTGCAGTGATGTCATGGAGCTCAGATGATCGACCTCCAACAACCACAACCATCTTCCTTTGCGCTAGGTATGACTCCAGCCAGCGGAGGGTTTTCCCCCTGATTCCCATTGACCTCAGTTTTGCTAGGGCTCCTTGATGTCATACTCTGTCAAATGCTGCCTTGATGTCCAGGGCAGTCACTCTCACCTCACCTCTTGAGTTCAGCTCTTTTGTCCATGTTTGAACCAAGGCCGTAATGAGGTCAGGAGCTGAGTGGCCCTGGCAGAACCCAAACTGAGCGTCACTGAGCAGGTTATTGCTAAGCAAGTGCTGCTTGATGGCACTGTTGATGACACCTTCCATCACTTTACTGATGATTGAGAGTAGGCTGATGGGGCGGTAATTGGCCGGGTAGGACTTGTCCTGCTTTTTGTGTACAGGACATACCTGGGCAATTTTCCACATTGCAGGGTAGATGCCAGTGTTGTAGCTGTACTGGAACAGCTTGGCTAGGGGCGCGGCAAGTTCTGGAGCACAGGTCTTCAGTACTGTTGCCGGAATATTGTCAGGGCCCATAGCTTTTGCAGTATCCAGTGCCTTCAGTCATTTCTTGATATCACGTGGAGTGAATCGAATTGGCTGAAGTCTGGCATCTGTGATGCTGGGGACTTCAGGAGGAGGCCGAAATGGATCATAACTCGGCACTTCTGGCTGAAGATTGTTGCAAATGCTTCAGCCTTATCTTTTGCACTGATGTGCTGGGCTCCCCCACCATTGAGGATAGGGATATTTGTGGAGCCACCTCCTCCAGTTAGTTGTTTAATTGTCCACCACCATTCACGGCTGGATGTGCCAGGATGCAGAGCTTCGATCTAATCCTTTGGTTATGGGATCGCTTAGCTCTGTCTATCGAATGCTGTTTACGCAGTTTGGCACGCAGATAGTCCTGTGTTGTAGCTTCAGCAGGTTAACACCTCATTTTGAGGTATGCCTGGTGCTGCTCCTGGCATGCCCTCCTGCACTCTTCATTGAACCAGGGTTGGTCTCCTGGCTTGATGGTAATGGTAGAGTGGGGGATATGCTGGGCCATGAGGTTACAGATTGTGGTTGAGTACAATTCTGCTGCTGCTGATGGCCCACAGCGCCTCATGGATGCCCAGTTTTGCATTGCTAGATCTGTTCGAAATCTATCTCATTTAGCACAGTGATAGTGCCACACAACACGATGGACGGTATCCTCAATGTGAAGGCGGGACTTCGTCTCCACCAGGACTGTGCGGTGGTCATTCCTACCAATACAGTCATGGACAGAAGCATCTGCAGCAGGCAGATTGGTGAGGACGAGGTCAAGTATGTTTTTCCCTCCTGTTGGTTCCCCCACCACCTGCCGCAGACCCAGTCTAGCAGCTATGTCCTTTAGGACTCGGCCAGCTCGGTCAGTAGTGGTGCTACCGAGCCACTCTTGGTGATGGATATTGAAGTCCCCCACCCAGAGTACATTTTGTGCCCTTGCCACCCTCAGTGCTTCCTCCAAGTGCTGTTCAACATGGTGGAGTACTGAGTCATCAGCTGAGGGAGGGCGATAGGTGGTAATCAGTAGGAGGTTACCTTGCCCATGTTTGACCTGATGCCATGAGACTTCGTAACAGTTAGGTACAACTAAGTGGCTTGCTAGGCCATTTCAGAGGGCATGTAAGAGCTAACCACATTGCTCTGGGTCTGGAGTCACATGTCGGCCAGACCAGGTAAGGACAGCAGATTTCCTTCCCTGAAGGACATTAGTGAACCATATGGGTTTTTACAACAATCGACAATGGTTTCATGGCCATCATTAGACTAGCTTTTAATTCCAGATTTATTAAATAAATTCAAATTCCACCATCTGCTGTGGTGGGATTCGAACCCATGTCCCCAGAGAAATACCCTGGGTCTCTGGGTTACTAGTCCAGTGATAATACCACTCCGCCATCGCCTACCATTAAAGGTGCTATATAAATATAAGTTGTTGTTGATTACATGTTAATTTCTGAAGCCACTGATAGTTTTAATGCACATGCAAATTATAGCATTAGTTAGTTTACCAGTATCGTTTGTATCAAGTCGAATAAATGAAGTGTTTATGACAATCCAAAGCTTCTGGGGCATAAGTTACAAACAATTTTTTTCTACATCTTGCACTGTTGGTACTTGACAAAGTTTTCACCCTCATGGGTTAGGGATAGTAATTGACTATCTGGTCTGATGTCTGGATCTGGGAAGTAAAAGAGCCCCAGATCTAAGACTGCCCCAGGGCTAACTAAGGGAGGTTTGGGTAACTGCAATGACCCATTTACATTCAACTGACAGGATTTACTGTGGATAATAATATGTTTATACTGTTTCCATAGTTCCAAAAAAACAAAGCCCAGAGCAACTGATGCTGTAAGCTCGCACAATATTGGCTTTGTTTTCTGCATGGGACTAACAAACTAAAAAAGTGATTTTGATCTGAATAGTCATTTTATTTCCTCAGTTTAAAAAAAAAATGTCTGATTGTTAAAGCACTTTTCTTTACCTTATTGCATGCAGCTCTGGACAGTCTTCTACAGGAAGCATATTAAAAGCATGTAAAGAGCACAAAATGCTTCACTGGACTTATGCTTAAAATTGAAGTCTATAATTATGAAGAAAAGCTCAAAAAATTTACACTGGAACACAAAGAACAAAATTGGATCTCATAACTGTTCTCAAACTTATGAAAGATTTTGAAGGTAAATAGGGCAGATTGTTTCAGCTGGCTGGAAAATCAGTAATAAGAGGGCACAGATTTAAGATCATCGTCAGAACAATGAAGAGGGAAATTAAAAGATTTGTTTTCAGACAGAGTGTTATTAAAGTTTGGGAAGCTTCACCACAAGTGGTTACTGAGGCAGAGATTATAGCATCACTTCAAAAGAAACCAGCGAAATGTTTGAAAAGGTAGAATATAGAAAGAGACAGGGGAAGAGTAAGGGGATGGGACTGGAGTGGATAGCTCCTGTTGAAGAGAAGAGGTACAGCATGCTCAATGGGCTGAGTGATCTCCAACCGTGCTTTATGTTCTATGATTTCCTGCTCCTCTAGTTTTACATAACTTCTGTATATTGTGCTCCTGCAGTTTCCTGTTCTTCCACCTTTTTTGGAAAGGCAATCATTTTCTTATATAAATAAAATTATTATTGCCATGTTCAGAGAACTTCCTCAGATATTCAAGAAAATCTATCCAGAGACAGATCAGCTAGTTAAAAGGTCACAACCCTCGGATAACTAACAAGGTCAATGACTAAAATGCTTGAAAATAGATGTAAAACTGCTGCATGTTCTGTCCAAATACAAAACAAATCGATTTTCATTGCTGATTAAAATGGAACTGCATGAACCGATGGAGTAAATTCTGTCTCAATCACACAGAGTTAATATACCTCCATATGAAAGAAGAGAACACAGTGCACATTTTAAGTACAGTAAAATGTCCTACACGCTAAATAACTGTTCTATTGAATTTGTTGTATGCAACAAATAGAATATTTGTTGTTCTATTTCCTCTTAATGAACCTATATTAAAATCTTTTTGGCCCAGTAAGTTGGAATTCGGTTCACAAAATAGATACAACAACAACTGGTATTTATACAGTGCATCTAATGTACTAAAATGTCCCAAGGCACTTCACAGGAATGTTATAAAGCAAAATTTTGCATTGAGTCGCATAAGGAGATATTAGAGCAGATGACCAAAAGCTTGGTCAAAGAGGTAGGTTTTAAGGAACTTGGTAAAGGAGAAAAAAAAGGTAGAGAGACAGAGAGGTTTAAGGAGGGACTTCCAAAGTTTAGAGCCTAAGCAGCTGAGGGCATAGCTGCCAATGGTGGAGCGATTAAAATCGGGAATGCTCAAGAAGCCGGAATTAGAGGAGCCCAGATTTCTTGACGGGTTGTGTGGCTGGAGGAAACTACAGAGATAGAAAGGGGTGAGGTCATGGAGTGATTTGAAAACAAGGATGAGAATTTTAAAATCAAGGTGTTGCTTAACTGGGAGACAACGTAGGTTAATGAGCACAGGGGTGATGGGTGAATGGGACGTAGTGTAGGTTAAGACACAGGCAGCAGAATTTTTGATGACCTCAGGTTTATCAAGGGTAGCTTGTAGAAGACCAGCCAGGAGTGCATTAGAATAGTCAAGTCTATGGGTAACAAAGGCATGGATGAGGGTTTCAGCAGCAGATGAGCTGAGGTAGGGTGGAGTTGGGCAGTGTTACGGAGGTGGAAATAGATGGTCTTAGTGATAGCGCAAATATGTGGGGCCAAATATGATACCAAGGCCACAAATAGTCTGGTTCAGCCTCAGACAATTGCCAGCGAGAGAATTGGAATTGGTGGCAAGGGAATGGAGTTTGCCCAATCGAATGACTTCAGTCTTCCCAATATTTAAATGGAGAAAATTTATGCTCATTCGGTACTGGATGTTATCAAGCAGTCTGACAATTTAAGGAGTGGAGGGGTCGAGAGAGATGGTGGTGAGTCAGAGCTGGGTGTCATCAGCGTACATGTGGAAACATGTTTTTGGATGATGTTGCTGAGGAGCAGAATGTAGATGAAATAGAAGGGGACAAAAGACAGATCCTTGGAGGTCACCAGAGATAATGGTGCAGAAGTGGAAAGAAAAGCCATTGCGGATGATTCCCAGGTTATAATTATGATGATATTAGATTTGGATGAGGAAGACCATTTGACCAATTTTAGTTCATGCAAACCTATCCCACAGTGTCTTCAAAATATTCTCCAGCTGTTTTAAATGATTCCAGATCTATTCCTCCACTTTCTCACACAGGGATGCAGTCCATTTATTAATTATTCCTGACCCTGGTCTGAAATTTGACTTTCACTAGTTTGAACCTGTGCCTCTTGCTTTGCTATCATGATAGTGTTCCCGATTTACTTATTCTATGCAGTTTACTATCTTATATAACTATATCACAATCTCTCAATCTCCTCCTGTCAGGCCATGGCTCAGTATGTAGCCTCTGAATCAGCAGATTGTGGGTTCAAGCTCCACCCCAGAGCCTATAGCATAAAATCTGGGTTTTTACTCCAGTATCAACACTGTCAGAGGTGACATCGTCCAGATGAGATGTTAAACCAAGACCCTCTCTGCCCTCTCAGGTAGACGTAAAAGATCCCACGACAGTCCTTGAAGAAGAACAGGAGAGTTCTCCTTGGTGTCCTGGTGAATATTTATCCCTCTACCAACATCAGTAAAAACAGATGATCTTATCATTTATGTCATTGTCGCTTGTGGGATCTTGCTGTGCACATATTGGTTGCTGCATTCCTACATCACAACAGTGACTGCACTTCAAAAAGTACCAAGATCATGAAAGGCAATGTATAAATGCAAGTTCTGTCTTTTTTATCTTAATGATTACTTAAGTTTTTCACCCTAACATCGTCCTCGGATGCGAGGGATCAGATTCATGGCTCTTTTCATTGGAATGTTCTCTTGTGTCTTGCTGACCATTACTGGATTAGCCAGAGCTCTATATGGTTTCCTTCAACTACTAATCTCCTATTTTGATTATATAGTTTGCTTGATTTGCTTTGTTGCTCTGCAGTTGTTGGACATCTTAAGCAAGTTGACTAATATCCCTAAATATCTTTCAGCACCACCATTAGCTATTTAACATTGTTCTTGGAGGTCTTATGTCAACCATTTTTATATTTTTATATGAAGTACTTTATAACATATTTTCATCTGTCACACGTTGGCCCAATTATATATTTTATCTGAGTCATTTGTAATTCCCATGTGCTTCTTCAGATTGAACAGGCTCCTGCCCCCACAACCCCGTCGCTTTTGTTATCATCTGTTATATAAGAGAACAGACAAAATGTATGATATATGTACAATGGAAATGGTTAGTCTGGATTTTTTCTATTCAGTGCTTTTGCATTTTTCCCCATAACTGCATTTTGAGTTGATCAATCGACTAGGAATTTCATAGGCACAATGGTATTTATTCACAGAGTCACAGAGTTTATACAGCATAGAAGCAGGCCCTTCGGCCCATCATGTCCATGCCAGCCATCAAGCACCGATCTATTCTAATCCCATTTTCCAGCACCTGGCCCGTAGCCTTGTCTGCTCTGGTGTTTCAAGGCTCATCTAAATACTTCTTAAGTGTTGTGAGTGTTCCTGCCTCTACTACCCCTTCAGGCAGTGCGTTCCAGATTCCAACCATCCACTGGGTGAAAAAATGTTTCCTCAAATCCCCTCTAAACCCCCTGCCCCTTACCTTAAATCTATGCCCCTTGTTTATTAACACCTCTGCTAAGGGAAAAAGGTTCTTCCTATCTACCCTATCTATGCCCTTCATAATTTTGTATACCTCAATCATGTCCCCCCTCAGCCTTCTCTGCTCTAAGGAAATCACGCTAGCCTATCCAGTCTCTCTTCATAGCTGTAATGCTCCAGCCCAGGCAACATCCTGGTGAATCTCCTTTGCACCCTTTCCAGTGCAATCACATCCTTCCTATAGTGTGGCGACCAGAACTGTACACAATACTCCAGCTGTGGCCTAACTAGCGTTTTATACAGCTCCATCATAACCTCCCTGCTCTTATATTCTATGCCTCGGCCAATAAAGGCAAGTATCCCATATGCCTTCCTAACCACCTGTGCTGCTGCCTTCAGGGATCTATGAACAAGTACACCAAGGCCCTCTGGCCCTCTGTACTTCCTATGGTCCTACCATCCATTGTATATTCCCTTGCCTTGTTAATCCCCCCAAAATGCATCACCTCACACTTCTCAGGATTAAATTCCATTTGTCATTGCTCTGCCCATCTTACTAGCCCATCTATATCATCCTATAATCTAAGGCTTTCCTCCTCATTATCAACGACACCACCAATTTTTGTGCCATCTGCGAACTTACTGAGCATACCTCCTATATTCTCATCTAAATCATTAATGTACACTACAAACAGCAAGGGTCCCAGCAACGATCCCTGCGGTACACCACTGGTCACAGACTTCCACTCGCAAAAACAACCCTCGACCATCACCCTCTGCCTCCTGCCACCTAACCAATTTTGGATCCAATTTGCCAAATTGCCCTGGATCCCATGGGCTCTTACCTTCTTGACCAATTCCCATGCGGGACCTTATCAAAAGCCTTACAGAGGTCCATGTAGACTACATCAACTGCTTTACCCTCATCTACACATTGAGTCACCTCCTCAAAAAATTCAATCAAATTTGTTAGATATGATCTCCCCTGACAAAGCCATGCTGACTATCCTTGATTAATCCCTGCCTCTCCAAGTGGAGATTATCCTGTCCCTCAGAATTTTTTCCAATAGTTTCCCTACCATTGATGTTAGACTCACTGGCCTGTAATTACCTGGTTTATCCCTACTATCCTTCTTGAATAATGGTACCACATTCGCTGTCCTCCAATCCTCTGACACCTCTCCTGTGGCCAGAGAGGATTTTAAAATTTGTGTCAGAGCCCCTGCAATCTCCTCCCTTGCCTCACATAGCAGCCTAGGATACATCTCATCTGGGCCTGGGGATTTATCCATTTTTAAGCCTGCTAAAACCGCTAATACCTCCTCCCTTTCAATGTTAATTTGTTCCAGTATATCATAATCCTCTACCCTGATCTCTACACCTACATCGCCCTTCTCCATAGTGAACACAGATTTAAAAAATCATTTAAAACCTCACCTATGTCCTCCGGCTCCACACATAGATTGCCACTTTGGTCCCCACTGGGCCCTATTCTTTCCCTGGTTATCCTCTTGCCCTTCACATACTTATAAAATGCCTTGGGATTTTCCTTTACCTTGCCCGCCAGTGTTCTTTCATGTCCCCTCTTTGCTCTCCTAATTACTTTTTTAAGTACCCCCTATATACTTTCTATACTCCTCTAGGGCCTCTGCTGTTTTCAGCGCTCTGAATCTGCCATAAGCCTCCTTTTCTTTCCTTATCCTTGACACCCAGGGTTCCCTGGACTTGTTGGTCCTACCCTTCATCTTTACGGGAACATGTTGGACCTGAACTCTCACTATTTCCTTTTTGAATGATCCCACTGGTCTGATGTAGACTTTCCTACAAGTAGTTGCTCCCAGTCCACTTTGGCCAGATCCTGTTTTATCATATGGACATCGGCCTTCCCCCAATTCAGTACCTTTATTTCTGGTCCATCTTTGTCCTTTTCCATAACTACCTTAAATCTTACAGCGTTATGGTCATTATCCACGAAATGCTCCCCCACTGACACTTCTACCACTTGTCCGGCTTCATTCCCTAGGATTAGGTCCAGTACTGCCCCTTCTTTTGTAGGACTATCTACGTGCTGGCTCTAAAAACTCTCCTGGATGCACTTTAAGAATTCTGCCCCCTTTAGGCCTTTTGCACTAAGGCTATCCCAGTTAATATTGGGGAAGTCAAAATCCCCTACTATTATTCCCCTATTATTTTTACACCTCTCTGCGATTTGCCTACATATCTGCTCCTCTATCTCTACCTGACTGTTTGGAGGCCTGTAGTACTCCCAGCCAAGTGATTGCCCTCTTTTTGTTTTTAAGTTCTACCCATTTGAGGAACCTTCTAAGATATCATCCCTCCTTACTGCAGTAATTGACTCCTTAATCAACAGTTCAATGCCACCTCCTCTTTTACACCCCCATCCGCCACATCCCTCCCATCATGCCTGAAGATTCTATACCCTGGAATATTGAGCTGCCAGTCCTGCCCTTCCCTCAACCATGTCTCTGTGATAGCAATAATATCATATTCCCATGTGTTAATCAACACCTTCAATTCATCTGCCTTACTTGTAAGACTCCTTGCATTAAAATAGATGCAGTCAAGCCTTGCGTTATTCGCTTGTGCCTTAACAGGTCTATATTTGCTCTGCCTTCCAGACTGACTTAGTTTCTCTTCTATATTTGACTGTGCATCACCCCCTACTGTACCTCCACTCTGTATCCCATTCCCTTGCCAAATTAGGTTAACCCCCCCCCCCCCCCCCCCACCCCCAGCAAACCTTCCTGCAAGGATGTTGGTCCCGTTCCGGTTCAGGTGCAAACTGGAAATTAAGTATTGCAATGATTTAGAACTGGAGACAAGCTCTGAGGCATTTTTCAAATCCGACTTATCTAGCCAATAGGCAAATATTGACATAATTCATTTTTTAGATTTAGACTTGTTTATCTAAGAATAATTCTGGCACATACAGAAACAATTTCCATACTTTGGCTATTTTGCAAATATCTAACGGTACTATGGCATTGCACAGCCTAAAAGAAATTTACTTAGCATCTTTCCATCTGCTGAGCTATATTTTCCTCTGTTCACTAATGTTACTGAAAATATAGAGTTGTGTCTGGTTAAAAAATACTCATGGACTATTTGTTCATACTTAGTGCTGATCTGTGTATTCTTGCCACTCTACAGTGGATTAATAAGCATCAGTGAAAAGTTAGTAAAAGTCGATCCTTTACTTGTTGAGCCCTCATTAAGGTCTTTAATGAGGAACTTTCTTTTTATTTGTTTCATGGGATGTGGCCACACTGGCCAGGCCAGCATTTATTGCCCATCCCTAATTGCCCTTGAGAAGGTGGTGGTGAGCTGCCTTCTTGAACCGCTGCAGTCCATCTGGTGAGGGAGTTCCAGGATTTTGATCCAGTGACAGTGAAGGAACAGCGTTATAGTTCCAAGTCAGGATGGTGGGTGACTTGGAAGCGAACTTGCAGGTTGTGGTGTTGCTATGCATCTGCTGCCCTTGTTCTTCTAGGTGGAAGAGGTCGCAGCTTTGGAAGGTGCTGTCAAAGGAGGCGTAGTGAGCTACTGCAGTACATCTTGTATATGGTACCCACTGCTGCCACTATGGGTCAGTGGTGGGGGACTGAATGTTTAATGTGATGGATGGGGTGCCAATCGAGCGGGCAGCTTTGTCCTGGATGTTATCGAGCTTCCTGAGTATTGTTGGAGTTGCACTCATCCAGGCAAGTGGAGAGTATTCCATCACACTCCTGACTTGTGCATGGTAGATGACAGGCAGGCTTTGGGGAGTCAGGAGGTGGGTTACTCGCTACAAAATTCCCAGCCTCTAACCTGCTCTTGGAGCTAGAGTATATATGTAGCTGCTCCAGTTCAGTTTCTAGTCAATGGCAACCCCCAAGATGTTGATAATGGGGGACTCAGAGATGGGAATGTCTTTGAATGTCAAGGGGAGATGGTTAGATTCTCTTGTTGGAGATCGTCATTGCCTGGCACTTGTGTGGCATGAATGTTACTTGCCATTTATCAGCCCAAGTCTGAATGTTGTCATTCAGATGCAAATTGAAAGTATTTTACTCCAGGTCAGACTTGGCACTGATGAATTTAATGAACAGAAAGATTTTGAAGTACCACAGTGGCTGAAGTGAATATAAAAAGGCTGTATTGCTGGTGAGGTTTAGGTGATTCAGACTGGATAGGTAGTGAGAAAAACACAGCTGGGGAGATGGCAGGGGCAGAGGCCTTTTCAGTCTTGTCCTATAATGTGGGCTTAATCTGCTTTTCTTTATTAATATGAAAAGAATTCAATTTTACTGACTTTTGAATTCTCATATTTTTAATCTTCCTGTTATC
This sequence comes from Heterodontus francisci, assembly GCF_036365525.1. Lineage (NCBI taxonomy): Eukaryota > Metazoa > Chordata > Chondrichthyes > Heterodontiformes > Heterodontidae > Heterodontus > Heterodontus francisci. The sequence continues at coordinate 26,988,046 of NC_090388.1, read as the reverse complement.
CCTTTCTTTCCCCCTCCACAGCCACACACAAACCATGAACAATTCTCCGTCTGAAAGGCAGTGCTGTCAACATTGAGAAAATGGGAGATTTTGAAACACGATGCAATCACTGATACATGACAGCATATAATGCAAGGGAGAGGACAAAGACTTGGGGAAAAGTACCTAACATCATAGTCCTCACCCAAGTGGAGCACAAAGCCCTGGAGATTAGTGACCCAGGCTGGCCCATGAGAATTGTGGAAGACAAAGCTGGCAACTTATCTGAGCAGGGTGTCTGCACTTTACTTGTAACCCTTCATTCACCTCAACAAATACTTCAAGCTGTATCTTCAACACGGTCACTCAAGATGTCCAGCTTCTCAGTGCCAGCCTAACTCTTGTACCTTTTTACTTTCCTCTCAGTAGAAAGAGCTTTGTAAAGACATGGTGAAGGACAATCCTCTTGAAGAAACCCCATCAACATGCTTCATCCTCCCAAGCACCAGCACTCTGCATAGGATAAATAGGGTGACAGTAGGGTCTGCACATAGTGAGGGACAACCCAGGAGGCAGCTCACCGAAGGGAAGGGCCTCCTCCCAGCTCTACTAAGCAGGATTGAGATGAGGAGCCCAACCATGAAAAGAAAACTGCTTGCCTCAAACAAGCAGTTATTATCCCAGGTATTGAAAGACCTGACAAGGGGATTCATCACTTCAGCTGAGAGTGTGAAGGAGTCTGCTTCCAGCCCATCTCACATGGCATTAGCCTTTTGCAGCCTACCTTGGAAAGCGTGGCCACCGTCAGACTCCTTGCAGCCAATCCCTCACAAAGAGAGTCAGTGTCACCAGCCTTTGCAGCTTTGGTGGACTCTCAAATGGCTGCCACACAGAATCTGGGCTCAAACCTGTGCTCCACCTTGGAGAGACACACATCTGTTATGCAGAGATAGATGTTCACCTTGGAGAGATTGGTGTGGCAAAAATGTGTAAGGGCTTTCAAAATTATCTTCTGAAGTCTGCTTTCCTGCAGATCAATGGAAGTGATGAACCCAAACCCTATGGCACTAACAGTGGTGCATTGGGAGGAGTAGGCCCTGCACTGTCTCAGGATGTCAACAGATTTGCTCCTTCACAGCCCCCTCAACCAATACCCACCATGGTGCCAGGAAGTCACCCCGGCTAGACTGTCCCAGCAGTACCTGAGGTGCAGCAGTCTATAGCTGAGCCTTCCCAGGCTCGTCCCCGGAAGTCACCGGCCATGAGAATCTCAAAGGACCTCATATAAGCAATAGCAGCCTTCCATCAGCTTTGCTGAGGTCATTAAGGAGAAGCCTATAGAAATAGTAGAGTTAGGAAAACTTTTTATAAGAAAGACACAATAGGTTGATACTTGGGTGAGAAATGACTGGAAGGCAGGAATTAAATTCATCACCTTAATCACATCTGGCATTTTGGATTACACTGTGTTTTCATAGCAGACTCTAGCTGGATGCTTTCAATGTTCTTTAATTCTTTATCCAATGAAGATATCGCTATGGGGATGGACAGCAAACCATAAGAAAGTGATACTAATACATTGTCTAGGAGCAGAAGGACAGCAGATATTCGAGAGGCTCACAGAAGATACGTTTATGTTTGATACAACAGTAAGTGCTCTCGGAAAATACTTCAGGCCAAAGAAAAGTGTGATGATAGAACGATACGCATTCTGCCAGAGTTTTAGGGACATGATGAGCCCATTAAACAATACATGACAGCATTGCAGCAATTGGCAGCTACATGTAAATTTGGCACAATAACCAATGAACTAATTTGTGACCAATTAATTGAAAAGACTTCAATTCCGCAAATTAGGGAATGTCTCCTCCTGGAGGATGATGACTTAACCTTGGAAAAAGCCATAACCTTAGCCGTCTAGATCATATCAGCCATGTTAGAGTCGAAGAGGTTATACACACATGCATCCTTAGACTCAAGGTTGCAGACACAGCTTGCCCAACCAGCTTCAGTGCAAGGATTAAGGACAAGAAGACCTCAGCAACCTCATCAAAACGCGCCCCAACACGATCAGTTACCTTCAAAACTGTGCCCAAATTGTGGAAATGTTCATAGAATCACAATGCTATGTCCAGCTCAAGGGAAAAAGTGTAACTCATGTTTAAAGTGGAACCATTTTGCAAAGATGTGAAGGCCATCAAAGGAAAAGACTTCATCAGTTCGACATGTGGGGGAGTCTCGTCCTGAGAGTGAGGTACAACATATATTTACCATCACAAAAAGTAAAGCACCAGGTCACTTTAAGGAATGATCAGTTGAGATCGCAGGCATCTCAGTGTCACTTCCTATCGATGTTGGCATGAAAGTATCTATTTTGTGTGACAAACTCTACCATCGGTATTTTTCACTTATCTCTCTCACTCCTGCAACACTCTTCAAGCTTATGACGACACTATTATTCCAGTTTTGGGGATGATCGCAGTTCCAGTACACTACAAAATGTCACCCTAGACAGGTTCACTTTCTATGTAGGTAAAGGCCAAAGCCTTATGGGGGTAAACCTTTACCATAGGCTTGGATTCAAACTCGCTGACCCCACGAGAGCACACATTAATGAGATTGATAATGCAGATTATACATGCCAGTATCCTTCCTTATTTACTGGGTTTGGGGAGATCAAAGAGTACAGTCATGATCCTCACGCTGACACATCAATTCAACCAGTTTCACACAGTTTGAGATGGTTTCCGTTTGCAATCCATGCTGAAGTGTCACAGGAGCTGAAATGATTAGAAGCAGACAGTATCATTGAGCGAATCGACTCATCACCGTGGATATCAAATCTAGTCATTGCATGAGGAAAAAATAGTGAACATAGACTATGCATTGACCTAAAGGCAGTCAACAAAGCTATCATACCAGACAAGTATGCACTTCCTACAATTCAAGAACTGTCAGCATCATTTCATAACTCCACAGTCTTCACAAAGCTTGATATGTGATGGAGTTATCTACAGATATCTTTAGAAGAACAAAGCTGATATCTTACAGCTTTTGTTACCCATGAAGATGTGTTTCTGTACCGCAGAATACTCTACGGACAAAGTTCAGCACCTAGCGCATTCCAGACGATTGTTTCTTCAGTCTTGTTGGATGCTGAGGGGATGCTCAACCTATTTGATGATGTCGTTGTCCACAGAAGGGACAAAGCTGAACATGATCAATGATTATCAGCAGTGCCCACTCAACTTACAAAACACAATTTGACCCTCAATAAGGACACCCGAGATTGACTTTCTAGGTTACAGAGTGACAGCAACTGGAGTAAAGGCTACACACTGTCTGACTGGAAAGACAACAGCTGAACTTATGAAAGGTCATAATTTTCGCATGCCACTGATCATTCTTAATCCATCACTACTAGTTAACGAAAGCTTAGTGTTCAACTTGTCTGTTTTCTTTAAGTACAGAAATAGTCTTTGAGATAGGAAGGTGTCTTAGATCTGCGATTAGATTTACAAATTTGAAGTTGTGGATCTGTTTGATCAGAACGAAAGCAGATTAAATCGCAAAGCGACAAGGTAACACAAAAGCATACTTTGATAAATGTACAGGTGCAAGGGAACGACAATTTAAAGTTGGAGATTGGGTTCAAATAAAACTGCCAAATCATGACCACAAACTTGCTTCATCAATATCAGGTCCAAAGCAGATTAAATGTTTGCTCGGTACCAATGCTTATCTGTTGAATGACAACACCAATTGGAATGCGAGACGTTTGATATGGAGCAGACGAGGATATCTTGAGGATAGTGTTTATGAGGATATATTTCCTTTTCCTACGGGTGATGTTAATAATCCACCTCATCAAGTTGATCAAACAGATCCACAACTTCAAATTTGTAAATCTAATCGCAGATCTAAGACACCTTCCTATCTCAAAGACTATTTCTGTACTTAAAGAAAACAGACAAGTTGAACACTAAGCAATAACTTAATGTATGTATGTTTGATGTTTAGAATACTTTAATTCAAAAATAATGTCTTTTGTTAAAAGAGAGAAAAAATTTAGTGTTTGATTGATCTGGGTTTGATTGTATTAGTCCATCCACTTATCTGTGCTCACTGTGCTTGATTGCTTAAGCCTGTGGGTGGACCTGAAGAGTTGAAACTGAAGCTAAAAGACAGACTGGAATCTTCTACAGAAAAACACTGATTTCTCTGTGAAGATATGTACTGACATCTTGTAAGAGCTGACTTATTTTAAAGTGCTGTAAGTAAACCAGTTGGTGATTTAATACAAGTGTGATATCTGCATTGCTTTGAGATAAATCATATATATGTAAGATATCCAGCAACCTGGCGGAAACATAAGAGATCCTGCAGATATGTAGGTATACATTGCACTTTTTAATGCATGAAAAGGGAGCATAACACATACCAATTTCTACACCTTTGTCTGCTTCCAAGGAGAAGCATGTGACCTTCTTGGTGAATAGCTGCCTGACTAATGTGGTAAGGGTCACCAGATATTGCCTGGAATGATCCAGTTGTAAAGAAATTCAGGGCAATGGTGACTTTGGAGTTACTTTTCTTTCTTTGTTTAGGTTCAAAAAAGGGCAGTCAGGATTGGTTGCCTAATCAAATATCCTTTCTATTGACACTACCCATTTCCGGTCAATGAAAGGTTTAACAATGGAGTCAGTAGCTGGATGAATTTGGTGGTCAAAATAAAGGATGAAATGAAGCCGGATTCCAAATTTATCTCAGCATTCATGCCCATTTGGAGCATTGTGTCTTCAGCGTGAAGGGTTTGGTTCAAATCCAACCAAGGCCTGCCTCTGATGGTCTGTTTCTAAAGATTCAAAGTGAATACAGCCGTTTTTTTTAATATACTGTTTCCAGTCAACAATAATCTGTCATTAATGCATTAAAGCACGCTCTTCAGAGGTTGGGTTGAGACACATCCTTTCAGTGGTGTTAGAGAAGCACTTAAAAACAAAATGTGGGTCAATCTTTAATGAGTGTTTGATGCTGTCTTTTGGATCCTATTCTCAAGTCCTGTCAATCTTCACAATTACACAAAGGAGAAAACATATATATATATATATATAGCATTGTCATTTATTTCAGTTGAGTTCTACATCATTCTGGTATGAGTGCATCAGTATAAAGGAATGATAGCCAAGATTTATAGAGTAACATATGGTGTGCACAGCTGGGATTGATTTTGCTAAGAAGTCTTAAAAGTGCCTTTGTTGCATACAGTAGAATATCAGAAGGGTATTACTGAACTGCAAACTTATTAAAAAGACTTTCTTCTCCTAGTCGCAAATGTATATGCATAGATATTCTAATTGGGTTGCTATTTCATGTGACCTGTGGACGGGTGGGGCTTTCAGCTGCCAGTCTGCCCAGACACTAACCAATTACAAATCCTGGGATGGTGTCATTTTCAGAAAAAGAGTGGCATCCAGACCATTGACAACACTCCATGGTCGCTTAGCCACTCTGTTGTGGGGCACGAGCTAATCTGCGGAACTCAAAACTTTAAGTGTGAAGCTCCTTCCAACCAGTAATTGATCTTCCTGAGACAGGGCTGCCAACTTTCTAAGATTGGCCTGCAGTCTCCAGGAATGAAGATTAATTTCCAAGATAGTGCTGCCAGCAATCAGGGAGAAAAATCTTTGGCACCTTTTAAGAAAAATTAACCTTTGGCCCTGCGCCAATCCCATTCTCCCCTCAATTTAAATATTCCCTGTGGAGTCCCGAAAGAGGCATTGGGTCTAATTGGCCATGTGGTCACTGACTGACAGGAAGGGACAAGGTGGGGCCAGGATAATGGACAAAGGCAAAGAGCAGTAGCAGAGATGCAAAGTAAAGGTGTGAAGGAAAAAATAAGGAACATGAGGAATAGGAAATGTGAGGGTAAAACCATTTGAAAACAGTGGAAGTTTCTGTCTTGATAGAGAAGAAAAGCTTAGCACTAACCCCAAAACAGCTAAGAAAATGGATTACCCAGACTTTGATTTAGAATTGATGTTGTAATTCAGCTCAGTGAAATCTATGTGTTCTACAAAACTAAAAGATTAATATTTTATTTGGCTGTGATGATACAGAGACACACAACTAAAGTAAATGCAACAGCATTTGCAAACAATGAGCAAAAACCATGTGATTAAAAGTCATGATCAAGCATCACATGAAAGGATAACACATGATCAAACCTCCAGGAATACATTCAACAGAGTTGGCGATCCTAATTCTGGAACAATGAAGAAAGTCGGAAAAGTAATAGCAGAAGTTCTGACCACAATCTTTCCAACATTGTTGGATATGGGAATTGTGGTAGGGAATTGGAAGATAACAACTCCCATGGAAAATAGAAAAAAAAAGGATAAACTAGGAAACTACAGACCAGAAGGGAAACCTCCAGATATCATTATACAAGTTAAAGTTGGCAGTTACCCAGAAAAACATGGATTAAGGATAGCTTGGATTTGTAAAAGGCATTTGTACTAAGGCTGCGTTTGCTGACAACACAACCACTAGGTGGCGCAGTACGTGTACATGCGCAAACATAGGCTCTTCACCTGGAACGTCAGTGTCTGTGACGTTCGGGCAGCTGCCAGGATTAAAGATGGCGCTGCTCAATTTGTCACAGGAAATGCTTATGGCTAGATTGTTCCAGCAAACTAACCTTACATTAAGTTGGATGGAATCCCAGTAATATGCTACTATGTAGTTATAGGATACTAACTGTATTCCTCAGATCCATTTAATATTCCAATAATCCTATTAAATACAAAAGGAATTTTATGATTGAATTTCCATTGGAAGATAGTGAATTGGCACCCTGATCAATGGAAAAGAAAATCAGGCAGAGTATAAAATGCACTGCCAAATCGCTATTCGTTTATATGACTGACCAGGACTGATTTCACCTGAATGCAGCTATTAGCTCCCACCCCAATGGCTGCTCTCCCCCCCTCGGCAACTCGCTTTCTTACCCCCTCAGCCATTCGCTCCAGACCTCGCTGCTCCCCCACCACTCACACCCCTGGTCGATTGCTTCGCGCCACCCTGTTCTCCGGCCACCTGCTCCCCGCCACCAACCCACCCCCACCCCCCAGCCGCTAGCTCTAGGCCGCGCCACTTCCATCCTCTCAGCCACTAGCTCTTATGTTTCATCACTCATCAGGCGTCGCCCAAAGAAGCAAGGTGGGCCTCAAGGGTTAACAGGGCGACGTAGGAGTGAGTGGCCGAGACAAGGGAAGCAGAACAGCCTAGAGCTAGCGGCTGGAGTGTAGTGGGGGGGATGTGGGGAGCGAGCAGCCAGAGAGTGGTGTGGCATGAAGCAATCAGCCAGGGGAGTGGGGGGGTTGGAGCAGCAAGATCTGGAGCGAGCGGCTGGGGTGAGGAAGCGTCGAGGCCTGCAGCAAGTTGCCGAGGGGGGAGAGCAGCCAGTGGGGCGGGAGCGAGTGACGGGGATCGAGCTCCAGCCTCAAAGTCTCCAATTCAGCCGCTTCCTCCAGCCGACTGGGGGGCTGGATACCCAATGCATGCGCGAAGATGGACCTGGTACAGATACACAATGACGTTGGCATTGCACGATGACGATATCCCGCACATGCGCCACTAAGTCCTGGCAAGATGTAGCTGCACATGTGCACAGTTTGGCGCACTCTGATGACATCAGCGAGCCGGTGCATTGTCAGGAATCACTTTGTTGTACTAAAGCTTGGCTCGGGTATAAAATTAAAACCCGACCCGGGCCCAACCCGACCACAGCCAACCCGAACCCGAGCCGGGCCCAATTCCTTCAATTTATTTTCATGCCCGACCCGAAAATATCAAACGTGTTATTAGTGCAGAAAAAAAAGCGTCAAACTGTAGAATAAAAAGAAAATGATACAAAACAAAACCCGACCACAGCCAACCTGACCCCGACCTGACCCAAGCCCAAATGCTGGACACAGAATATAGACGGGTAGCCAGGCTTTAATTTCTACCAATCTCGATAGTCTGAGTGAATAAGAGTGGATTGAGAAAGGAAATGCAGTGGATATTGTGTATTACTGAAAACTAGACTCAGAAACTATCATCAATTGTCATAAAAACCCATCTGGTTCAATAATGTCCTGTAGGGAAGAAAATCTGACTTCACCATCTGGCCTGTATGTAACTCCAGACCCACAGCAATGTGGTTGACTCTTAACTGCCCTCTGAAATAGCCTAGCAAGCCACTTGGTTCCAGAGCAATTAGGGATGGGCAACGAATGCTGGCCTTGCCAGCGACGTCCACATCCCACGCAAGAATTAAAAAAACATACAGGCTTTGCTTATGGGGGGAAGTGACAGAAAACTGGGTGTCTTTCTTATAACAAAGTAGGTTACAAGGAGATCTGATAATGATGTTGAAAATTCTAAAGGGTTTCAATCAGATAAACAATATCTAAAAATCTTACTGGTTGTAAATACAATAACTAAAAAATCATTGCCAAAAAGAAAGGTTGCAAGATTTTCTTAACGACAAGGAAAGAAGTTTGAAATATCAGTTTTAATGAAAGGTCACTGACCTGAAATGTTTACTCTGCTTCTCTCTCCACAGATGCTGCCAGCCCTGCTGAGTATTTCTAGCATTTCTTGTTTTTATTTCAGATTTCCAGCATCTGCAGTATTTTGCTTTTATTATTATATTGATATATATCACGCCTTACTGGTAGAAATGTTCAATCTCCTTTGGAGAAAGTAAAGTGTGAAATGTTTTGTCACCTCATTTTTATTTTAAATAGTAACTGATGGGATGATTGTATAACAAGTTTGTTACAGACTCATTGAATAAATGTCATTAGACTTAAAAATCCTAATTCACTTGCTTATGATACCATGGGCTAGAAATTTGGCCACATAGAACCCATTTTTCAGGTGCTATGTGGCCTACTAAGGCCCTAAAATGGTGGACAGGAAGTGTGCTGACTGCCATATTGGATAAATAAAGACAAGAGGCACCCTTTATCCATGCCTGAATTAGAGTTAGACCCTGTGCACATGCAAATAAGTGGACCAATGCCTGTTTGAGATCCCCTCTTATTGGTTTGTCCTGAGACAGCCAGAACCGTCATGGGCTATTCTCGGGCAACCAGCCCAAGGGAAACCTAACTATGGAGCTGCGGGGAAGAGGAGTGTTCCCACTGACCCCACATTGAAGGACTCGATTGCGCACCTCCCAGTCTCCTCTTGCAACTCCCAAACCCATTTCCATGATCAAATCTCCAGGAATACATCCAATCAGAGTTGGCAATCCTGATTCTAGAACTTTGAAGAAATTCAGAAAAGAAATAGCAGAGGTTCTGACCATAACCTTTCAAATATCATCTGTGGAGAGAGAAACAGAGTTAATTTTTCAGGTGGATGACCTATTGTCTGAAACATTAACGTTGGGCTGAATATTTCTGGCCCCATCATGGCAGGCTTGTAGGCAGGAGTGCCGGGAAAACAATGGGGAGCCAAGTCAAGATGGCTTTCCAAAACTCTTCCACCACTGGGGAAGTTTCCTTTTGGAGAGGGTGGGCAGTGTGGGGGCGGGAACTACATCTACTTCCTGCACCATGGAGGCAACCAGCCAATTAAGCTTATTACAGACCCAATTAGGTCTGATTTTGTGGGCACGTGGCATTTTGCCACTGCTGGAGCAGCCCCCTGCCATCTGTGAAGGGCGTCATCTCCATGGAGGCTGCCTCCCTGCAGCAGGGACGGGATGCCTAGGAGCCGGAGGCTCCTTGCCCCGGAAAGGGAGATGCCAGCAGGAAAGGCAGCTCAAACGAAGCACCAAGAGGGATTTCCCCTCTGCTTTGAGAGGTTTAACAGCTTGACCCCTAATAATTTTAACCTCAAATGTACACCCCCAAGAGCGCCTCCATTTTGAGGGGCCCTTGCAGTCCCTGACCTGCTTCTGTGATGAAACATAGGTATAATAGGCTTAATTAGGTAGAATTTAGATATAGTTAATATATTATACCTTTTAGAATTAAAGATTGAATAAATGGTCAGTTTTCAAGACTCACTGAAATTCCCCTTTAAGAAAGTAGAGTTAAAAATTCCAAGGTCTTCCAAGGTCCCTGTTACAATAGAATGTGAACCAGAAACACATTTTAAGTTGGGAAATCCATTTCAGAGTCTCTGTTGCCAAGGAATTAGAGGAAAAACACACATTGAAACATCCTGTGTGACATCAGTAAGAGGTAGCTGTAAACTTAATTAGTTGATAGTGTTCATAGTACACAGATTGACTCAAAAGAAGGGTTCAAGGTACCATAAAAAACAATTATAGATAATAAAATTATAAAATGAAATAGTACTTACAGAAACAGATGCCAAGTAAACCCAATTATAAACATTTTGACCAGATAAATGCTCACAACTTCAAGAGCAGGGGATTTCCAGCAAATAAGGTAAGTGGAGATGGTAGACAATGATATTACCATATATGGATCTCAAAAGTAGGAAAAACATACACCGAAAGGTAACACCTATATGCTAAAAGGTCAGATGATAGCTTACAGACAGTGTAACCATGAGAGCTTTTGAAGCAAGAAACTAGAAGTATTGAATCCTCATCAATGCTGCTCAACCTATGGCTTACTTGGGGAATTTAAGGTAAAAGTTTACTTTAATTTTTGATGGATATTCTAAGATATTTTGCTGTAACAATACCAAGGTTGAACTCTTGGATTCTATTTTAGAAATAAGATTGTGTTACATCTCTTAGTAATCTTTGATGTTGTGGTATACTTACCCACTTAAAGTGTATTGCATGTTCAATTCTTTAATAAATATATAAAAGTGAATAAATCATCTCATGTAGCATGATGTATACAACTACAAGAAACCCCCTCTCTGTGTTTCTTTAAGTGGAGAGATACATATTGAAGAGAGTTTCCCAGACCCTTATAATATCTGAGATATTTATGACTGAGTCATAACTATTTTTTTAAAATGGGCTATCCGAAAGATGGTAATATTCTCTGTTAGTTTTCTTTCTTTGAGGGAAGACTAGTTCAGTTCTTTAGACCCAAATAAATGTCAATGAGAATTTGTCTGGTTTGAAATTAATTAAAGGAGATTCATAGGGATGTATGCTTGATTTAGTTTAGTCCTTATAAGGGGTTAAAGTCACAAAACATTTCACTTCAGCAGCACCCACCTCGCCCAGTGGGCTGTCGAGGCTCCAGAGCTGCTGGCCGACAGCATCAAGAGCCCTCCCACCTACCTTAATAGGATGGAGAGCACGGCGGTGACCAACTAGGAGGCTGCCTCCGGGAAGATTGCACCGTCGGGTGGGCTGCCGGTAAATGTGGGCTCAGGACCCCCATTTGGTCCCACCATCGGGGTCCTGAAGCGTGTGGGAAAATCCACCTCTCTGTTTCTCTCTCCCCAGATGCTGCCAGACCTGCTGAGTATTTCCAGCATTTTCTGTTTTTATTTCAGATTTCTGGCATCCGCGGTTATTTGAATCTTTCAAACATTGTTGGATATGGAAATTGTAACAGAGAATCAATTAGAAGCTAACAATTCCCATCAAGCCCTAAGCCTAGCAATAGCCTGATAGTTATTCAATCTTCATCCAGTCTTTGCCAGCAGGCTGTTGTTTCATAGTTGCTCTATTACAAAGAAGTCTGAAGCACAATATCTCAGGAGCCTCAGACCTCACCATTCAGGTGCAGGGTATTTCACGGGCATTCCTGAATTTCTGGGAGCATTAGTTCTGTTTTGAGATTGCTCTTCATCTGCATCAACTATTAATCCTTGTCATTTCTCAAAGGACTGATTTCTAAATAGAAAGTGATACTGGCAAATGCTTTAATCTTCATAAGCCATATGGTGGGATGCTTTTGATATCACCACTTCGTTTATAATCATGCCTGACTCTAAATTTAACATTTTAATCGTAATGTAAATGAATTGCATATTGTAAAAACGCGATGTTACGTCAGACAGAAGGGCTTTTAGGTGTCAGGGATCACCTGGTAGGAGAACAATGAGGACAATTGGCAGAGAAGATCATTAATTTAAGGTAAATGGGTGAGCTCTGCTCCGGCTGTGCAATCTTCCCTGCCTTATTTTCCTCAGTGCCCTTCACCTAAGTGATCCTTGATGCACTTGCACTAGAAGAGAAAAAAAAAAAGAGAAAAATTTGCTCCCACAGAGTCCAACAGCAGAAACTTCCCTCAGTGGATAACAATGTAGCAGAGGGAGTTTGGGGGTGCCCCATTCAGGTTCTGAGCCAAGAATAAGACTTAAAGGACTTGACTTTTTTAACTCTCCTGGCCTCGTGAAAACCAGACTGGGTGGTGGAGGGAAGACACTTAAAATGGATCAGGGCACTTAGCCACTCTGTTCCACCCACGTGCTGACTGATAGCAGTTTAAAAGTGCAGGCAGCAAGGACACCTCCCTTAACGCCCCCGCCTCCCGATCAAGCTGGTGAGGTCCTCTTTAAATACCCAGATTGGGTTTCCAATGATGCCATCAGGGTCCAATTTTCCATTTTAACCTGAGGCCTGAATGGAAGAGCAGTAGTGGTTTCCCAATAAGGAGAAATCAGCTGGGAACAGCAGCAAGGTCCAGAAGAGGCCCAACAAAGTATGTTTTCATTTTTAAAATAGTTTTGCTCCTCCAGGTCCCGCAAGGAAACATTAGGCATCCCTTCTCTTGAGGTAAGTTTCCCCCCTCTCTCAACAGGATTCCCCTCCTGCCTTACTGTGCACTTGTGCCAGGGCCTGTGCCCCTAGCGCCCCATCAGCCTCTTGCAGCTTAGGTTTAACAACCTGACAGCCACTTCCTGCCATCTTCCCAGTACCATTGGTCAGCAATTGGCATACCAAAGAGGCCCAGTTGTAAAACTCGGCCTAGTCTGTCTGCTGCCATGCCCAGACAGAACAACTGCCTGTATTGCCATGTTCCCACTCAGGAATTAAACTTGAGCCCAAGGTTTCTGACTTAAATGGTGCATTCAAAGTTAATTTGGTTAGATATATTGGCATTCCTCCATGGCTGGTTTGTTGGTCTTAATATTTTTCATTGAATAAAATTGTGTTTCTCCCATTGTATTTTTTTCCCAAATGTAAATTATAATCCGAATGCACTTCCACTTAGTTTATCTTCATTTTATAAACAAGGACTTGGTTACTGTAATAAAAGCAAAATACTGCGGATGCTGGAAATCTGAAACAAAAACATGAAATGCTGGAATCACTCAGCAGGTCTGGCAGCATCTGTGGAAAGAGAAGCAGAATTAACGTTTCGGGTCAGTGACCCTTCTTCGGAACCCTGCTTGGTTACTGTATATTGATTTAGAAATATTTTTCACCCCCTGCTTCATTCCCCGCCCCCCAACCACCACCTGAGAGGAAGCATTTACAGGAATTAGGGTATATTAAATAAAAATATATAATTCCAAGTTAAGAAATAGATGGCTTAAGGTATTATTTTTGCCACAAATATATGTATTTTGGGAACTACGTTATTTCCTATTAATGCTGGAGTATCTGTTATGTCTGATGTAGTTTCAACCTGAATTAAGCTGGGACATATATTATCAATACCATGTTACCTTCCTCCTATGTCAATAGATCTTTTCTACTGTGCTTCCATTTTATCATTTTTCTCCCACTCTTTTTAGTTTCTCCAACCATTCACCAGCCAAGAAGGTGACCTACTCACCCATTCTGTACCAACGACATTCTGTAACCAGCAGGATACATTTTCTATGGAATGATTAAGGGAAAGCAACTCTACATTGTGGTCTGCAAGAGAGCTGACTCCTACGTTAACAATGTTGGGCTGGATGTAGTCATGCAGACGGGGCTCCCGACTCAAGGCCAAAAAGGCAATGAGGGCAGGGGGTTTGGTGGTGGGGTATTACCAGAGGGGCAGCCTTAGCTGCCGGGACCTCTCTATGAGCCATAGATTGCCCACAGAGCAGGTCCCCCACCTCCACCAAGCTCACAGGGAGGTTGCCTTGTTTTACTGGGCGACCTCCCCACATGGCGGAGGCCCCACGGCCGCTGGTTTAATTCCAACGGCGGTGGAGAGAGGCCCTTAAGTGGCTACTGATTGGCTACTTAAGGGCCTCAATTAGCCTCTGAGCAGGAAGGCTGCCTTCGGCCTATCCCAGTCCCCGAGTTAATCACGGTGCAATGGGAAGGCGAGAGCCTTCTGCCACCCACCCCATCTCCTGTCGCGAATCTATGAGCCCTCTTGCCTCCTAGCCCATCTCCGGGGGACTATTAAACTCAGCCCAATGACTACCTTCCAGAAGTAATTTCTTGGCTATAGAGCACTTTAGGACATCCTGAGGTTGTGAAAGGTGCTATATAAATGCAAGTCTTTTCTTCTGCTCTTTTTCTCGCACTTTCTTTTTTGGCCCCCTTTTTTCTCTTTGCCCCTCTTTCACTCTCTGTCTCTTGTTTTTTTTCCAATCATAAAGATACCAGTATTTTTGCACATGCGCACAATTGTGATGATGTTTAGCAATGAGCTGACAAAGGTATGATGGGCTGAATGGCTTCCTTCTATGCTGAAAAGTTCTTTGGTTCTAAATCTTTACAGGTCTCCACTTCAATTGGAGAAATTTACTCTGGCAATTTTGATGTCGTGCACAACCACAGCAATACAAGCCTCCATATTCCCTTCAAAACCCACCTCTGCTACCGTTGAAATAACAAAGGTTAGCTGACAGTAGGGCAAAGTTTGTATTTGCCATGGGCTGCATTCTTCTAATATAAAAAGCCCTCAGGGGTTGTATAAAAGTGAGCTCAGGTGATTTGGCCTCTAATTGTTCTGCTTGTTGTAGAGGACTGTGTAGTGTCCTGCTTACAGCAGGTAGTCAGAGGAGCGAACTTGCATCCTGTTACTCTGCCATAGAATACCTTGGTGCATGAGTGCACTGCGTCAATGTTCTTCTGTTACAGACCCCAGAGTGGTTTTCGTGCATTGCGTTGATTGAGTGGGTGGTGGGCAGTGTGCACAGCGACTGCCTTGCCTACCTGATGGCACCAGCAAGAGGACTGAGCCACATTCATTGGTGGACCTCATTTTTAATTTGATTGGCAGGCTTCCGGAACTGAATAAGCAGGCTTTTTGCCAACTGGGGAGAGGAATTGGGGGGAGAGGGGAGCAGAGGGAGGCGGCACAAATCCAACAGTGCCTGTATGGAGTCAAGCGAGAAGTAAGCTTTTAAAGTGGGGGAAGCAACCAGAAGTGGGTGGTTAGACCTTTGCAAGGTCAGAGGAAAATCAGCGCTGCAGGTTTTAAGGGATATTTCAGACCAGCTAGCAATGGTCCCTTTAAGGACAGCTGATTAGGTTGCTCAACACTTTGTTCTTCCAGGTTGGGCAAACTCTACACTGTGGGCCACCAAAATTGCACTGGGTTTGTACAAACAGCATAGGATACCAAAATAAATATTTTACTAAGTCTCCTGCCTGTTTTGTGCAGGAGCACTGGCCACCCATTTTGAGGGCCACTCAAAAATCGAGGCAGGACCTGTCTAAGGTGAGTGGTAGTTTTTTAAAAAATATTTGATCAGCCTACTGGCCACTTTTTTCAGCATGAATGGGGGGGCAGCAAATATAAATCACCTCCCCTTCCCAAGTCTAATAACTAATGTATTCCAAAATGTGTACTAAAATGAGTTATTATGCCCTACATGATTTTGCAATGCGTTTGAAAGTGTATGAGTTTAACTCGCAAGCAAAGCTCCCCAGTAGGAGGACAAAGTTGAAAGACAACCTCTTCTAACCATAGTTTATATCATTACTTGTTGGAAATTGAGAAAGTACAGGTGCTATAAGGGGCTAGATATGAATGTTGATATTGTTATGAGTAAAAAAAATATGCAACCAGTGGTTGAGATTTGGAATGAACTGCCTGACAAAATGCTGGACACAGATTCAACAGTAGCCTTCAAAAGGGAATTGGATAAATACTTGAGTGAGAAAATGTTGCAGGGATGTGGGAAAAGAGCAAGGAAGTGAGAGTAACGGAAAGGGCCAGCATAGACTCAGGGGGCGAAATGGCCGCCTTCTGCGCTGTATTATTCTGTAATTATTTTTCTGAGTCTATGTTGTTAAACAACACCTCAATAAAAAGTTTGACATGTTCAAAATAAGAGAGAGTTTAATATGAACATTCATGAAATAATAATGCTGACACTAATTTCTAGGTGATGAAGCATCTATTGAAAGTTGTTTTTGTTACTCAAGAGATGAAAATGTTTCTCCTAAAGCACTTGGGAAATGTGAGCGGAGATCATTCATTGTAATTATGCCAGAGACGAGGCATAATTTGCACTCAATGCTCCAGAAAATTTTCAGGAGCAGCTCCACCAGCTCCCCACTTGCCCTTGCCGCTATTGGCATTTGCTGCCAGAAGTGACGGGGGGAGGGGTTGGTGGTTGTATGATTTCAGTCTAACCTAGGCAGGCATTTTCACAAGCCATGCAAATGATGGAAATACTGCAGAGGACATCCTTTCCACCTTAGCAATGTGCAAAGCATCACAAAGGACTGCAGAAGGAGGAATTTATAAATTACAAGGCTGAGAAGCCTTTTCAATCGATCACAGGATAAGAGAAAGGAGAATCATGCCTAAGTGGACTCCAGCTTCTCCTGGTGACAAGCTGCAGGGGCACTGAATAGGTCATGTATATGTAATTTCAATTGCAAAGCAGGTGAAGAATGCAAATAGGATTTTTTTTTAAACGTGTTGACGAGGAAACATACTATTTAAGTGTGAACCCCAAACCCCTTTAGAATAAAATACAACCACAAGAATAAAAAGCACAAATGTAGACCCAAGCCTTCTCACTGCGTATTTAATTTCACATGAAATATAACAAAGGGCTACAGAGCTCCAGAAGAACTCAAAATCCTAAACCTTCCTTTGCAGGAAAAGTGGAATGGTACTTTTACAATAAGGAAACTAACTTAACAAAATTAACAAAGAATTTCATCAAAGGCCTTATCAGTGCTGAAAAAAGCTTTTTTTTGCATCAAAATGTTCAAACGAATAAGACAAATATACATATGTACACTTTGCAATATGCAATATAAATATATAGCTTGTTCACTAAACATTCTAAACCACAATAAATATCTAAAATAATTAGGCACCAAATTAACTGTACTGATCAGTTTGATAAGAAATCAGTTTTGAGTCTTGAAAATAGGACTTCACCTCTTCAAATTAATAATAGCAAACACTTTACACAAAATATACAGCCAGTTTTAAAATTACAGCTCCCTCTAGCTATCTGTAGCTCATGCCAGCCACTCACTTGTGTCCACACAGCAGTGAAGCATATAATTTCCATTTTACATACAATTGTTAAAAGGTAGATGCTGTTATCAGTCTGTCGAGGAGGAAATTCCTCTCTTCAAAAAAATATATGGGAGTATGCCTGTTTTTCACCAGAATTTAAAAACTAGCTAAAATAAATTGTGGTAATGCAAGGGGTTGACATACGTAAATTCCGAGAATATTTTGCTCGGTTATTAATTACAGAGTAAAACAGGAATTCTTAGGGAAATCTCCATGATTCTGTGCCTCCCCAACAGGAAGCTGCAAATGTCCTTGCAAAGTGGATGGCCCAAAAATTCGACCTCTCCAGATATTGGGTCTCAGACCTCATTATAACAGCTTGCCAGCAAAGCGCAGTGCAGAATTAGCATGCTACTAGCGTTGGTGGTTAGTGGGCTCAGAGGATGAGGGAAGATGGCAGGTAATGTGGAGCTGAGGATCAGGGGTTCAAGAATTGGGGTTGGAGGGATGCAGTGATGTGGGAACGTGGTGTCAGGGAACTGAGCCTGGGTTGGGGACGATGTTGGGGATTATGGCTATCAGTGCCTGGGATCATGAGGGTTGGCAGTAGTGGGGACTGGGCAGGGAAGTGAGGGTGGGTGTCCTTTTGACGTAGGATTAGGAGGAGCACTCCTACTCCTCCTAATTCCATATTCAAGTAAGTTTACTTACCTTCTTAGTTACAAGCAATTCCTTAGGACTTGTTTCCCTGAGTGCAGCCGGGAATGGAGTGGCTGACTCACAGCAAACCAATTTTGGAAAGGTGACTTCAAACAGGTGCTTAGACCCTTTGCATATGCAAATAAAAGGCCTAATGCTTTTTCTTTTATTCATTCGTAGGATGTGTGCGTTGTTGGTGGTGAGAAAGAATACTCTGACTAGGAGACAAGCCAGTGTCATTTGAGAAAAACAACCTTTTATTTCCTTGGAGGGATCACTGAATAAAATCTGTCTGATGCAGAAAAGTATAATGTTCAGTTTTGCTCACAGCTACTTGTAGGCAACAGTATTTCAGACAGTATCATTAATATGGAAAAATATAGTCTATCTACAGGATATACATGATACATGTGCCACGTTTAGTACTTTGCGTGCTTTTGAGTGGCGATTCTGCTCAATGTAGCAACATACATATAGACGGGCAAAGCTTGCTCAGAAGCTACAAGTCTGATTCAGGCATGTCGGCCATTAAATACCCGATGCCATAGCGGCCGTTTGGAGCTGTGCCTGCTTCTGGAGTGGGGGATCCATTTTGTTTTCGGTAGATGCTATTTTCAGCCACAGGGGAGTGCATCTCACTTGGCGTCTTGCTGTGTAGGAGACTGGTGTCGTCTTCCTCCAGGTTGGAGTTCTCCTTCAGAATCCGTCCTTTCTTGTATGAGACCGAGGCCAGAGAGTTGGAACCATCGTCGATTATGTTAAAATAACGGATGATAAAGACAACTGGGACAGGGAGTATTGCCACTAACACGAGGCCGATACAGATAGCCAGGCCCCACACTGGGTAACTTAGAAATTTTTCACCACCCTGGGAAAATGGATAGAAGACTTTTATCACCGAGTCACTTCAATAATCTGTATCTTCTATTATCAATTAATTTATTCCTGGATTTTGTTTTGAATTATGTAGTATTAATTCTCAAGGGAGTGAAATTGGTCTATGCCAGTAGTTCATAAAGAATAGGCAATCGATTTTACTTCAATGAAAAACAGTTTAAAGTGAGCTACCGATTCACTGTTAGCCTGTTTCATGCTCCTGGCAGAGACCAATTTCATCCCCTAAAATCTTAGATTTTTCAATCTTGTTTTACATTTTTCAGTGTTTCTAAAACTGAGATTGGCTCCTTCACTCAAGCAGCCTCTGTTCAACCTAATGGAGCAATGACAGATAAACAAACGAGATGCACAAAACTATTCAATTAAAAGACCCAAAGGTTACACATAAGGGGCTGCATTTTAAAAGCCCGCTGCTGATTTGGAAACATTTGCAGCCCATACACAGGGGCACATGTCACGGAGCTGCCACGATTCCAAATGCAGCGGCTCATTTACATGGCCGGGGTGGCCGCCCCCGCCCCCACCCCCATTCCCCATGACGTGGACGGGACGGGCGAGCCATCCCCGGCAATGGCGTCTGCCGCCAATGTGCAGGCACCAGCGCCATTTTTAAAGGGCTTACAGCCCTCAATGAGCATTTACATTTTAAAGGAACAGTGATGTTAAAGTTTCTAAAAATGAAGAAAATAAGCTTTCCATGCCCTCTCCCGCCGCCCCCTACCCCAATGGCATTACACATCATTCCTGCCCTTTAACCCTCCAGCCCCGGAATACCTACCGTGAAAATTTGACCTTTCACCCCCCCACCAAAGTTCAGATTCTTTGTCCTTTACCCCTTCCCATCAACCCGCCCACGACCAATCTGAAGCATTATAACCCCGCACTCACCACCCCCTGCACAGAGAAAACCACCTCCTCCCCCCTCCCTACAGGAGTTGTACCTTGTTTCCCCGAATGGGGATTCAAAGGCGTGGCATTGCCGGCCACTGGAATGCAGATCGGAACCTGCTCTCAGAATCGCTGCGGCCTGCATGGTAATGAGAGGTAAGTATCCATTTGCATATTTTAATGTGGGTCCTGTCGCCGAGCGGTGAGGCAGCTACCATGAGGCCTCGCCACTGCTGCCAAAATCAGTATGGGTCCTGCTGGCATTGGTGGTGGGCCTCATCCATTGCGATCTTCATTCCCAGTGTCGGAAAGCCTTTAAAATTCAGCCCAATAAATCAGGGACTGAAAAATCATTTCAGGTGTAAAATTTGCCAGCACTCAATCTTAAAGCGTGCAACTAATAAGGATGACCCATTATTGGTGTTGTATTTGACCCCGAGATGAGCATCTGACTGCATATCCACGCCATAACTAAGACTACCTGCTTCTAACTCTGTAACATTGCCCAACACTGCTCACCTGCTGCTGTAACCTTCCATCCATGACTCTAGACTTGACTATTACAATGCACTCCTGGCCGGACTCCCATCTTCCACCCTCCATAAACTCAAGATCATCCAAAACTTTGCTGCCCATATCCTAACTCACACCAACTTCCATCCACCCAATATCACTGTGCTCGCTGACCTATTTTGGCTCCCGGAGGAGCAATGCCTTGATTTTAAAAATTCTCATCCCTGTTTTCAAACCCCTCCACAGCTTTGCCCCTCCATAAAACCCTCAGATATCTGTGTTCCTCCAATTCTGGTCACTGACACATCCCCGATTTCAACCGCTCCACTTGTGGTGGCTCTGCCTTCATCTACCAAGGGCCTAAGCTCTAAAATTCCCTCCCTAAACCTCTCCGCCTCTCCACCTCACTTTCCTCCTTTAGAGGCATAGGGCTGAACGGCGGGTAAACTGCGACGGGTGAAAACAATGGCGACCCAACCTCGCGGGCCACACGCCGTGGAGGCGCCGCGAGATTAAGCACGGCGGCTCATTTAAATAGCCGGGGTGGTCTGCCCCCCCCCAATGACGTTGAGAGGCAGGCTATCTGTCCCGAAAATAACATCAGGCACCTTTGAGTAGGCGCTGGCGCCATTTTTAAAGGACTTCGAGCCCTATATTTCAATTTATATATTTAAAGACAGATTGCTTTTAAGAAATTAAATAAATTGTTCTTGTCCCTCTCCCACCTCCCCCCAATGACAACAGATTTAATTACCTGCCCTCTCCCCCCGCAAAACACTTAGCTTGAGCACCTGACCTTCCCCCCCCAAAGTGTATCAACTTTCTACTTCACCCTTTCCCACCATCCCCTATACCAATGAGATGAATGTGATCCCGTTTCCCCACTTCCCACACAGAGAAACTTACCTGCTCCCCCCTCCCCACCAGTAATGCACCTCGGTTCCCCCGATGGGGATCTGTAGGCGCGGGAGTGCCGGCAACCAGCACGAATATCGCACAGGGACAGACAGTGGGAGTGTAAAGGTAATTTATTCGTTAACTTAAATCTATTTACATATTGAAATTGGGCTCCCATCGCCAAGCAGTGGGGGGTGGGGGGGGGGTTCCGCCACGAGGCCTCGCTGCCACCAATATCGGGCCAGGCCTTCCAGGTATCACAATCCACGGTGGGCCTCTCCCAGAGGTATTTTCTGTCCCCCACCCCCACCACAACCTCCAATGTTGGGGAGTCTGTAAAATTCGCCCCCATAGAATTATTTATAGAAGCAGGCCATTCAGCCTATCGAGTCCATGCCAGCTCTCCATGGAGCTGTCCAGTCAGTCCCACTCCCCCACTCAATCCACATAGCCCTGCAAATTTATTTCCGTCAAGTGATCATCCAATTTCCTTTTGAAATCATTGATTGTCTCCGCTTCCACCACTCTTGTGGGCAGCGAGTTCCTGGTCATTACCACCTGCAGCGTAAAAAGTGCTTCCTAATATTCCCCCTGCATCTCTCATCCAAATCCTTCAATCTGTGTCCCCTAGTCCTTGTACCATCAGTTAACGGGAACAGTTTCTCCTTGTCTAACTTATCTAAGCCTGTCATAATCTTGTACACTGCTATCAAATCTCCCCTCAATCTCCTTTGCTCTAAGGGGAACAACTCCAGCTTTTCCAACCTAACCTTGCAACTAAAACTCTCACATCCTTGGAACCATTCTGGTAAATCTCCTCTGCAACCTCACAAGGACCCTCACATCCTTCCTAAAGTGTGGTGACCAGATTTGGACCCAATAAACTCATTGGGGCCTAACCAGAGCTTTATAAAGGTTCTGTTTGGGATAGAAATGCAATACTGTACTGTACTAATGTGGCTCCCAGCTTGCCATAGTCATGTGACCTCTACCATGATGCAGGCAGCCATCACAGAAGCACTTCAATAAAGACACAGTACAAGTAAGACTGTTGTCCTGTGAGCTCATAATATGGTGTCAGAATGGAGCTGAGATTGAGTGGTGAAGAGCTGTATAGAAGCACAGCAACTAAAAGAGGAACACAGGAATGTTCAGAGCTGCTAAACGCTGCTAAAAGCCAAAGGAAGCCACAGAACAAAAAAGCAGGCTGAAAAAGCCACAGCTGAAAGCACTGGGTAAGTCACAATGGCTGCAAATTTTCCTCTCCCCGCACCAGTCGAAATGAAAGGTGATATGAAACAGAACTGCCAGTTTTTCCACTCGCAATGGCAAAATTATGAAATTGTGACAGATTTAATTAACGAACCAGAGCAGCTATGCGTAGCTATATTGTTGTTACTGTTGAGGAGAGACTGCTGCAAAATGTATGACACCCTAAATCTCGACGAGAAACAAGAAAAGACAGCAAAAATTTTGAAAGCCTTGAAGGCGTGCTTTGAATCCCAAGTAAACATAACCTATAAACAGTATGTGTTCCATATTAGGGCCCAAGGTGAAAAAGAGTCCATTGATCAATATGTGACTGCATTAACACAGCTCACAGAATCCTGTGACTTTGCACAACTAAAAGATGATCTAATTAAAGACAGGATTGTATTAGGCAGAAGAGAGCCCGCAGTGAGCGCATGTCTACTGAGAGAGGAGAAACTCACTCTCAGGAAAGCAATCGACTTGTGCAGAAGTGCTAAGATTGTAAATCAGCAGCTACAGTATATACATGGCAGAACAGACCAGGCCTTGCATTATGCTGATGGACATTCCTGACTGAAAGATCACGGACAAAGAGCAGGATGCAAGTACTGCGGAGGACATCAAACACAGGAAAAGAAGGCATGTCCAGCATGGCGAAAGCAGTGTTCTCACTATAAGAAGCCAAATCATTTTGCACACAAGGGTTTGGCTAGAAGGAAGCAGAGCAAGCAGGTACAGATGACCACTGGAGAGATATCAGCTGAAGATTCTGATGAATCACTATACACCATACAACAGGTTGGCTCAGTCAGGTTGATAGGTGATAAGTAGTTTATGACTGTTGGAATGATGACTTCAGAAGCAGAATATCAAGTCAACATAAAGTGTCAGATAGTCACCGGTGCGTCATGCAACACCATGACTTTCACAGACCTGTTTGAAGTGGATCAACATGGCGATCCAAAAATGAACCTCGAAAGTAAGGTTGAGGCGATATGATGGCACCATACTAGTGCCAAGAGGACAAGTTAATCTGAGAGCCCAATGCAATGGCAAGAATGAAGATCTGGAGTTTCAGGTCATAGACAGCAAGCAAAAGCCACTCGTCTCAACTGGAACAAGTCTAAAACTTGCACCCTCAACGTGCAAAAAGAGCTTTGCAATGTGTCATAGCACACTAAACCATGTGGAACAGATCCTAGAGGAGTACAATGGTGTATTTACAGGTTTAAGATGTCTTCCTGGAGAATATCACCTCGAAGTAGATGAGAGGGTAAGACCAATTCAGCATCTGCCAAGGAAAGTTCCAGCTGCCCTCAAGGCCAACCTGAAAGACAAGATAGAAGAGCTGGGAAAGAAGGGAGTAATCAAGAAAGTGACAACCCCTACAGAATGGATTAGCAGCATGGTAGCAGTGAAACACCTGGAAAGCTGAGAGTATGCATCGACCCAAAGGTTCTAAATACAGCTCTGAAGGGATCTCACTATCCCATGCCAACCATGGAAGGAATTTTGCCACAACTTGCAAAGGCAAAAATCTTCACTACCCGAGATGCGACGGATGGCAAGTGAAGCTGGATGAAAGAAACAGCTTTCTAACCACATTCTGGATGCTGTTTGGGAGATACAGATGGTGGCGCATGCTGTTTGGCATTTCCACGGCTCCAGAGGAGTATCAACGCAGACAGCACGAGATAGTTAGTGATCTTCCCGGAGTGGAAGCTATAGTGGATGATCTGCTAGTTTATGGATGCAGAGACTCAATGGAAGAAGCCATTGCTGACCATGATCAAAATCTAGTGTGACCGCTGGACAGAGCTCGCCAGATGAACCTGAAGCTGAACAAGAAAAAATTGCAATTGAAGATGCCCGAGGTCAAGTACATAAGTCATGTACTGACTGGAAAAGGTCTTCCTTAAGATCCTGAAAGAGTGAGAGCAGTAGCAGCCATGCAGTGACCAACAGATGTAAAAGCAGTGCAATGATTTGGCAGATTCGTCAACTATTTAGAAAAATTCTTGCCCAATTTGTCATCGGAGTGTGAACCATTATGCCAACTCACTACCAAGGACGTGTAGTGTTATTGGGACACAGAACAAGAAGCAGCATTCACTAAAATCAAATAACTAGTGACAGCAATGCCAGTGCTGAAATACTATGACATAAATGATGAAGTCTCCTTGCAGTGTGACGCCAGCGAGACAGGACTTAGAGCATCCCTAATGCAGCAAGAACAACCGGTCACATCTGCATCCAGGGCGTTAACGCAAACGGAACGACGCTATACTCAGATCGAGAAAGAGTGCCTGACCATTGTCTTTACTTGTGAACATTTTCATCAATACCTACTTGGAAGAGACAAAGTGACAGTCGAGTCCGGCCACAAGCCACTTCAAAGCATTTTCCTCAAGCCGCTACTATCTGCTCAAAGTGTCTGCAAAGAATGTTACTCCAGTTAGAGAGATATCATCTGGATATGACATACAAACAAGGGAAACTGATGTACATCGCTGATATACTGTCGAGGGCAGCACTCCCTATGAAGAAAGTAGAGGATGCTACAACAGACTGTGAAATCTTGCAGCTCGACATGCTCTGGAAGTCATCAACCCAGCAGAGACATTGAATGTGACTGACAAGCGCCTTGCTCAAATCAGGAAACTACCCAACAAGATCCAACTCTCCAAGTGTTGGAAGAAGTAGTGAAGAAAGGAGGCCTGACAGCATCAAGGAGACTCCTGTGGTCACAAGAGCTTATTGGGCATACAGAGATGAATTGACAGCCCAAGATGACAAAGTGTACAAAGGAAATAGAATCAGTATCCCTAAGGAGTTGAGAGGAGAGATGCTAAAGCACATCCATGCAAGCCACCAAGGAATTGAGTCGAATTTGAGGAAAGCAAGAGAAGTGCTCTGCTGGCCAAACATGAGCAATGAAATCAAGCACCACATCAACCAGTGCAGTGCGTGTAACGAGTACCAAGCTAAGTAAGCTAAAGAGCTGCTGATGACACATGACATTCCATACAGACCATGGATGAAGCTGGGAGTAAACCTCTTCACTCTCACAGGAAGAGATTATCTGGTCACCGTAGACTACTATTCCGACTACTGGGAGGTAGACCAGCTGACCACCGGTGAGATTGTAGATTGCCTGAAAGCATACGTCGGTGGTGACAGCATTCCAGACATTGTGATGAGCGACAATGGCCCTAAGTTCACGAGCGAAGAATTCAGCCCCTTCATAAAAGATTGGGAAATTCAACACCATACATCATCTCCACGCTATCCCCAGTGCAATGGAAAGGCTAAGGCAGCAATGAAAATCACCAAAGGAATCATAAAGAAATCAAGCAAATCCAGCACAGATGTAAACAAGACAATCCTCGAGTGGAGAAACACACGTACTGAAGGCATGGAAAGTAGTCCAGTACAACAACTAATGTCACGGCGCACCCAGAGTCTTCCAATAGCAAAAAAGCTACTGAAGTCAGAAGTAGTACCAGGCGTGAGTGACAAATCAAGATAAAATGGCAGAAAGCCAAATTTCATTTTGACAAAACTGCCAAACCACTGCCAGAATTGAGCACTGGAGAGCCAGTCAGGGTACAAATCTTCAACACTCGCATGAGTCAGCCCAAGTGGCAACTTGGGACCTGCATAGAGCAGTTGTCACCTCCATCGTATGCTGTGGAAGTGAACGACCAGATGTACCATCGCAACCACAGACACATACGCACAACTGGAGAAGCTGTTCCGTCATGGCAGGCGGCCTATCAGGAAGATGTGAATTCACCATCTGCACAGACCACCAATCATCAGTCCCAGAGGTCCACAGCACCCCAACAACGGAAATGGAACAACAACAGATAACGCAGCAACAACAAGTGACACAGGAAAGGCACTCCCTGGAGAAGGAAAATCACCCAGATGAACAGCCAACAACAACTCACATACGCATCATTAAGAGACCGGCACGATTTAAAGACTATGTGTGCAATGCATGTGCAGAGACTGATGAGAACAGCAAACTGCTAATGCATGAGAACAGTTTTGTGCATAGTAGGTAACTTGGGCAACTGACAGTGGAAATGACAATGCATGCAAATTATTTTTTTTTTGCATGAAAAGGGAGATGTTTGGTATAGCAGTGCAATACTGTACTAATGTGCCTCCTGGCTTGCTGTAGTCATGTGACCTCTACCATGAGGCACTCACTGCAGGCAGCCATCACAGAAGCAGTTCAATAAAGACATAACACAAGCAAGACTGTTGTCCTGTGAGCTCGTAACAGGTTCAGCATAATTTCCCTGCTTTTGTACTCCATACCTCTATTTTTGAAGTCCAAGATCCCATATACTTTGAGAACCACTCTCTCAATATATCCTGCCACCTTCAAAGATCGATGCATATGTCCCTCTCAAGTTCCTCAGCTCCTGCACACTCTTTAGAACTGTACCATTAAGTATATATTGCCTCTCTGTATTCTTTCCACCAAAATGCATCACCTCACACTTGTCAGTATTAAAATCCATCTGCCACCTCCCTGCCCACTCTGCTAGCCTATCTATGTCCTATTGCAGGCAGTTCATATCATCCTCACTGTTTGCCACACCTCTAAGTTTGGTGTCGTCAGCAAACTTTGAAATTCTACTTTGTATTCCAAGATCCAAGTCATTTATATATTATTAAGACACTCCTTAAAAGCTAACTCTTTGACCAAGATTTTGATCCCCTGCCCTAATATCACCTTATGTGGCTCCTTGGGAAATGTTACCATGTTAAATGCGCTATAAAAATACAAGTTGTTCTTGTTTATTATCAAGAATAAGCCCCTCCCCTAGAGCTTTAAAGTAGTGCACATCCTGAGCAGTATTACTTTTTAAGTATCTTATGTAAATCTGGTGCACTTTTCTGCCTAAATTCAAACAATTTATTTTGGGACAGTATTAACTTATGACAATAACTGACAAATGTACCTTTCTAAAATGCTATTCAAATAACCAAATGAAATTAATTGAACTCTGATTTTAAGTCAGGAAGGAGGGGGGGAATGTATTGTGGGTGTGGGTACTGGAGTAAGCAGCAATCTGTGCCCCCCTCTCCATTTTAACTCCCGAGCCTCATTTGCATGCCCCAACACTGACTTCTGCTGGAAGCTGGCGGGAATGATGTGCAAGTTGTCGGACAGGAGTAGAAATTTGCAGGGAGTCACTGGGAACCCATGGAAATGATCCCCAATAAGATAAAAGGGTGGGAGGAATCGGCAAAGTTCACCATTGGAGATGGGGCAAAGCCAGGGCGGGGGAGGCCCAAGGAAGCTTCATGAGGTCAGCAGCAGCATTCCTGCTTCAATTGGCCAACAAAGAAGCTGTAAAATATCAAAAATAATAAATTTGCCCACGCCATCCTGTGGTTAGGATGCTGCCTTTCACTAGCTTTTGTTGGTAGGTCAGAGACTGCGACGCTTGGTCAGCCCTCGTTTAAATTGGTGTACGTGGCCTGATGACATCATCAGGATGCAACTTCCACATTGTAAATTAGGCCCTACTGAGGGAACATGTGGAAACATGTTGCCAAAATGACAGGTATTTAATACTTGCACAAGTGTTCCTATTTAAGTACCCCTTTTAAAATCAAACTCTGAACTTAAGAGTATTTTTTGATTTAATCTCCAACTAGGCTGTTGTTTCCTTTATCCACGGGGTCAGCAGTTTGCAGCACGGCAATACTATGGATGTTCTCAATGTTGTTCCAAGACTGTATTTATAAAGTCTAAGGCCAACCTGTCCTGGCAGTTTTTCCTCCTGCAATGATCGGTTCTGAAGTGCTGGAGTAGAGAAGGTTAAATGATAGTTATGGCTGGGATTCAAATTTATTGCCTATGGAGTACCCTATCATTAGCAAAACAAGGTTATAATCCCAAATAACACATCTGCATGTACACACTCACTCTCAAAATCATCACCTGGCCTCACAGGCAGAATCACAATGAAACAAAATATTACTAATGGGTTTAAACAGCACTCACCAATTCACTAATCCAGGCATAGTAGCCTGGTGGACTCAAGCACATTTGGACAATGCTTGCCACAAGCAGAGCAATCAAAATAAGTGGAGAAATGTATTTCCATGTGTAATAGTAGTATCGGAAAGGAGTGAATCCAAGCATATCCTTCAAGTCCTCCATGAACCTATGAAAATTCAAAACAAAATCAAATGGTCCTTTTGTATGCTTACATTTAGAAGTCTATAAGAAATAGTTCCCAAAGGTAGAGCCTTTTATTGTGTTAAGTTGTAGCATATTCATTTGTGACATGTTCTCCACAGGGTGAGCAGGTCTGTTTTGTAAAGTGCTGTGTGGGGTTAAAGATCTTCCCTTCAGAGAAGGTGAAGTAAATCTGACAGCAAGTCAACCAAGGCAGTTCATGCCCAGCTCCGAACAGCAGTCTAGAAAGTGGAATTGTCAGTGTTGTCGATAGAACAAATCTATTTGCATAGAGTGAGAGAACAGAGAGAACAATAGTTAAATTATAATGGGTCTATAAATGGATTTTGCCAAGTTGTACCAATGATGTTGCCTTGGACTTGAATTCAGAAGAGCCAAGCATAAATACTGGTCTTCATCCAGGTAAACTCCAAGTTAACCTCTCAGAATGCCTGTTACTGGTTCTCAATGAGGTCACTAGATGGAGCAGTATGGACTTACAAGAAGACCTACTGGAGAAGATCTACAAAGAATAGCTGCTGCCTGTTCTGCTGAGAAAAAACTGTACAATAAAATTAGGATGTAGCTCTAGGAAAAAGTATAATAAACAGAACCAATATATTTTCAGGCATTTTTGTTATACATTTTACTAAATGAAGCAAGTTTAGATGAATCATAGGACTGCTGGTACGTACTTATTTGTGCCATAAATCCAAGCGACAACGACATTCTCCAGGATAACCACAATTAGTAGGGGCAGTGTGGCTGAGTAATCATCAAACATGGTTACAAAGTAGTTTCCCGAACGCTGCACAAAGAGGAGGCCAACACTGAAAGCCATGAGACAACAGCCAACTGGAGCAAAGTAAAATATATATTACAGACCTGACAGATGGCCAAAGTACATTGCAATCAGCTACAAATAAGCTGACTGTAATCCTGTAATTGCTAGCAGAGTAAGCATGAAAAGGAGGCAGAATTTAAGAATCGTAAGACTTTTCCACACAGTACGATACTACAAGCAATGTTTGTTGAATAAAGGCACCAGTGTTCCTTGTCCAAAGCCTTTCATGGGTCTACATTGAAAATAAAATTTATACATTGTCCACTGTGAGAATTTCAGTATTTATTTCTTTCACGTACAAAGTCAGGGACAGAGAGCTCGTTGTTGGCTGATTTTGAATTTGAAGAATTGCCTTGAAGTCAGAGCTAGATAATGGGATGCTGAATCTTTAACATAATTCCCATGGAAGACTGAGCCACTGGATCAAAAAAAGGTATGCTGAGTAAGCAAACTTTCTGTTAGCTCAGTTGTGACTCTTTACAAATAATGTTTATTTAATAACAACGGGGAAAAAACCTGTTAGATTTACCATAATTTTATAAGCTATTGACAGCAATCAGCAGTCGGCACGTGTAGATGAGTGAGGGAATGTGTTTGAAAGGGTCCATTAGAGTATTGATGAGCCTTGTGGGGCCCAGCTTCAGTATCTGCAAGCACTAAGGCATGGGCCATGAAGAAAATAGAGGGGCAGTATTGAGCATGTGGTGTTGCCTGCAGGCTGCTTTAGATGCTATGGGCTTCAGAGTATGGACTTGAATGTTTGTTGTAAGATCAAGGGGTTTGGCAAGATCCATTCCTGCCATAAGTTCAAATTGGGTTGTGGATCAATCGTCCCAACTAAAGGAGCTTTGGTCCCAATATACTAATTTTCAATATAAATATGGCTTTGTATTTGATAGTTCATACTTCTAGTAAAATATTACAAGAAATACAGTTGATGAAAACATGTCCTCTGAATATGAAAAGATAACTCCAAAGATAAAGCCTAGACTTCCTAAATCCTATTTTGTCGCATTCAATCTGATGCAAGGATTAATTTTCCTGATGCATGTAATTCATATTTATCAGAAGTTACAATAGCAGCTTATTTTGGAATAGTGCTACTTACTGGTGAGGATTTCTTTGCGTACTTTGAATGTATCTACGAGAGGTGTGAGTATTCCTTCAATGGTACCAAACATGCTGCCCAAGCCCAGATTTACTAACATCAGGAAGAACAACACTGACCAGAAGGGAGATGCTGGGAAGTGAGTCATGGCCTCAGTGAAGGCAATAAAAGCTAAACCAGTTCCTTGTACAGCCTACAAAACACAAAGCAAATAAAGAGTGTGTTAAGAATAAGATGGTGGACACTGCATTAGCACACTAAAACACTGCAGTGGAGTAGTGGGTTCATGTCCACGATTCTCCCAGTGCATCTTGGACCCATGGACAAATTTGAGATTTCGCAGCCTATCTGAGAGATGCAATGAAGTTCCTTTGGTGAATTCAGAGATTGTAGTCAGGCAGATTGAAAGTGCCCTCAAAAGCTGCACAATTTTATGTTCAGATGTCTAAACAGAGCATATGCCAGCTTGATCACCTGTGGCAGCCACACACTTTATTCAGACATGTATAATGTTGAGCGCAGAACAGGTGAAAAATGATGAGATTCCGGATGGAATATATTATCCCATCATTATTCCTGCATTTCCATATACCAGCTGGGATTGGAGTGAGCACTTCTTGCACCTGCCTCCAGTTCCAGTAGAATTTTCAAATGAGGTGCACCAGGGTCCTAGCCCAAATTCCTCCCCCTACCAAGATAGTGGCATCTTTGCCCAGAAAAAACTGGTGGAATTTCAGGACTCTATTCTTTTCTTAATCTGTTTTTTTATTACAGACTGACCTGGTTAAGTTCATTCTCCAGTTGACATGAATCCAGGCCTAACTTTAGAAATTCTTCTTCCTTCACTTCCTTTATAATGTGGTACATCTGATGGTAATCTGTTGCTGAAACATCTGACAGATTAACATGGTGAGGGATGAGATCATGACTGACCACACCTACTTTTAGCATTTCCAGGATCTTGTCTGCATTTCTGCAAGGTAACACATGGGGCGAAATCAATGTGAGTAATAACATGCAAACCTGGGCAAAACAGGTATGGAATAGGAAATCAGTACCTACCTAGCAATGCATTTTTCATTTATAATATTTGCCTTAAAGCCCAAGACGGCAAATACTACAAGTGTTGCTAAGACAGATGTGAAGAAATTGATGAAGGACACGAGGACGGCATCGAAATGGCAGTTGTTATCTCGCTTGTTGTAGCTGGAGAAAGCAATTACACCACCAAATCCCAGCCCAAGAGCAAAGAACACTTGGGTTGCAGCCCCTCTCCAGACCTGAGGATCCAACATGATCTCCAGCTGTGAGGTTTGAAAGGAGTTTGTGATTAATGCACTATGTAAGCTCAGTCAGTCCCACAAAGAAACTCTATAAAACATGCTTGAATCAAAACTGATAAAATCAGCCTGAAGATAAAAAGCGAACATTAACAAGAAATAAGTAGCACTCTTGCAATAGAGCAATGATTTTTTCTAAAAAGTGCAATAGACCATCCCTGAGATTTGCTGTTGTAACATGCGCTGGCTGGAACATGCCTACATTTCAGTCTTGGCATGGCCATTGCCACTGGGCACTTCGCACTAATCTCAGAGAGATAAAGGCCAAGGACAATTTAAACACAGCTGCTGATTGTTATAAAAGATTCCACCTGAACTTGCACATTCCCCCCCCCCCCCCCAACTCCTACGCACATGGTACTCGGAATTACTTCTGTGGTTTCCTTGCAGATTTCTTACTTGTTACAAATGGTGCATTTATCTGTTTGTCTATCAGCTATCTTCAAACTACTGTAATAGGAAGGGGTAATACAGCAAAATGAAACATGGTGCTCCCTTCAATAAATGCATTAAGTAACAGATGCGAAGCATCATTTTTAAAAGTGCACAATTATTCAGAATTTTCATAATAGACAATCTTTCACTGTGGTCTGTTTAATTAAATTGGATTTTGTAACCAACTACAGTTCAATATAAATGATAATGCTGGTATAGGATTATGTATAATTAACAGCACAGAAATAGGCCATTCAGCCCAACTGCTCTATGCTGGTGTTTATGCTCCACATGAGCCTCCGCCCACTTTATTTCTTCTAATCCTATATTCTTTTCTCCTTCATGTGCTTATCTAGCTTCCTCTTACAAACACCCATGCTATTCACATTAACTACTCACGTGGTAGCAAGTTCTAATCACTCTCTGGATAAAGAAGTTTCACCTGAATTCTTCATTGTATTTATTAGTGACTATCTTATATTTATGTACATGAGAAAACTGCTTCTTGTAACTATTATAACCATTCACGCTTATCCATCACAGTATGGCAACCGTTATAAGAAGGTATGTTTTGCTGAAGTAGCTTTTGAACCCCCTTCAGAATATAACCAGCATGGGCTGTTGCATCTGTGATCTACACCAATCATTAATTATATTGACAGATACATTAATCACAAAACATATGCTTTTCTGAGCAATACCAGGCTTGTTGGTGATTTTTTTGCCAGTTTGGGGATAAAATTCATTTTTGAGGAAAAGAAATCAAGATTTTAAATCTTTTTGTTATTTTTCCATAAGCTTGTGTGCAGTTTGACCTGACTGCATTTATTCTCGTAACAGGATAAATGGGTTCGTGATCATCATTGTAAAGACACAAGCACACTGCACCACTAGGTGGCATGCAGCATAACAATTCTGAGTAATTATCTGAAATCCTACCACCAGACTGTCATCTTCATCTTTGGCCTCCTTATCTCGAGAGACAATGGGTAAGCGCCTGGAGGTGGTCAGTGGTTTGTGAAGCAGCGCCTGGAGTGGCTATAAAGGCCAATTCTAGAGTGCCAGGCTCTTCCACAGGTGCTGCAGAAAAATTTGTTTGTCGGGGCTGTTACACAGTTGGCTCTCCCCTTGCGCTTCTGTCTTTTTTCCTGCCAACTGCTAAGTCTCTTCGACTCGCCACACTTCAGCCCCGCCTTTAGGGCTGCCCGCCAGCTCTGGCGAACGCTGGCAACTGACTCCCACGACTTGTGATCAATGTCACAGGACTTCATGTCGTGTTTGCAGACCTCTTTAAAGCGGAGACATGGACGGCCGGTAGGTCTGATACCAGTGGCGAGCTCGCTGTACAATGTGTCTTTGGGGATCCTGCCATCTTCCATGCGGCTCACATGGCCAAGCCATCTCAAGCGCCGCTGACTCAGTAGTGTGTATAAGCTGGGGATGTTGGCCGCCTCAAGGACTTCTGTGTTGGAGATACGGTCCTGCCACCTGGTGCCAAGTATTCTCTGGAGGCAGCGAAGATGGAATGAATTGAGACGTCGCTCTTGGCTGACATACGTTGTCCAGGCCTCGCTGCCATAGAGCAAGGTACTGAGGGCACAGGCTTGATACACTCGGACTTTTGTGTTCCGTGTCAGTGCGCCATTTTCCCACACTCTCTTGGCCAGTCTGGACATAGCAGTGGAAGCCTTTCCCATGCGCTTGTTGATTTCTGCATCTAGAGACAGGTTACTGGTGATAGTTGAGCCTAGGTAGGTGAACTCTTGAACCACTTCCAGAGCGTGGTCGCCAATATTGATGGATGGAGCATTTCTGACGTCCTGCCCCATGATGTTCGTTTTCTTGAGGCTGATGGTTAGGCCAAATTCATTGCAGGCAGCCGCAAACCTGTCGATGAGACTCTGCAGGCACTCTTCAGCGTGAGATGTTAAAGCAGCATCGTCAGCAAAGAGGAGTTCCCTGATGAGGACTTTCCGTACTTTGGACTTCGCTCTTAGACGGGCCAGGTTGAACAACCTGCCCCCTGATCTTGTGTGGAGGAAAATTCCTTCTTCTGAAGACTTGAACGCATGTGAGTGCAGTAGGGAGAAGAAGATCCCAAACAGTGTGGGTGCGACAACACAGCCCTGTTTCACGCCACTCAGGATAGGAAAGGGGTCTGATGAGGTGCCGCCATGTTGAATTGTGCCTTTCATATTGTCATGGAATGAGGTGATGATACTTAGTGGCTTTGGTGGACATCCAATCTTTTCTAGTAGTCTGAAGATTCCACGTCTGCTGAAGAGGTCAAAGGCTTTGGTGAGATCAATAAAAGCAATGTAGAGGGGCATCTGTTGTTCGCGGCATTTCTCCTGTATCTGACGAAGGGAGAACAGCATGTCAACGGTCGATCTCTCTGCACGAAAGCCACACTGTACCTCAGGGTAGACGCGCTCGGCCAGCTTCTGGAGCCTGTTTAGAGCGACTCGAGCAAAGACTTTCCCCACTATGCTGAGCAGGGAGATTCCACGGTAGTTGTTGCAGTTGTTGCAGAAATGGGTTTGTGATCATCATTGTAAAGACACAAGCACACTGCACCACTAGGTGGCATGCAGCATAACAATTCTGAGTATTTATCTGAAATCCTACCACCAGACTGTACTGACAGAGTAATGCAAGCTTCTGAGAGCTCATCAAAGAAATTAAACTGAATGAGCATAAAACCTGGGCAGTGCTTGATAGTGTAGACCCATTCTACTTAATGTGTACATAAGTAGTTGTGGCTCCAAATACAAGCATGCTGTCAGTAAGAAGCACTTCCAATTTAACAATAAAGCTGAGCAGAACATACCTTAGGGGTAAACATGTAACGGATGCCGTCCAACGAACCTTTCAGAAGAAGACTTCGAACCAGAAAGCAGATAAGTACAACATAGGGAAACAGAGAACTAAAATACATCACCTGAAAAAAAATGTATTGAGGGATAAATTATTTCAACAAAAGAATAACATCACCTCTTTTTTACATCTAAAAGACGTGTGAATACTAGCAATTTGATAACTTCATTTCAACCAAGTCTGTGTGATTGTAACTTTGCTATATACAGTGATACAGAGGTATCAGCATCAGCACCTCTGGTAACTTCTTTATAGTCATAAATTTTAATACAATTGGACAGTAGAAGGTATCCAGGTAACAACAACATTGTCTAGATTAGCGATGCACAGAATGTACAAGATGATCAGCAATTAAACCTTCCATTTTTATTCTCAACAATTTTCTCCTTACCATCAACCTCTGAACCCATCTTCTGGAGGCATTGGCTCTCTCAATGGCATACACTGCCACAGATACTAGTCACTTTCTGGCATGTCATCTCAGTGGCTATTCTTCACAGTGAGCTTCACCAGCAGGATTTCCTGTGGAAGTCATCACCCTGGTGCCCGATCGTTTTCACACTCGACTCTCACACAATACAAAGGTAGGGAGGTTATGCTTCAGCTATACAGGGCATTGGTGAGACCACAACTGAAGTACTGTGTACAGTACTGGTCTCCCTACTTAAGAAAGGATGTAAATGTGTTGGAGGCAGTACAGAGAAGGTTTACTAGACTAATACCTGGAATGGGCGGGCTGTCTTATGAGGAAAGATTGGACAGACTAGGCTTGTATCCGCTGGAATTCAGAAGAGTAAGAGGCGACTTGAATGAAACATGTAAGATCCTGAGGGGGCTTGACAGGATGGATGTGGAAAGGATGTTTCCCGTTGTGGGAGAATCCAGAACAATGGGTCACTGTTTAAAAATAAGGGGTCACCCATTTAAGACAGATGAGGAGAAATTTTTTGTCTCAGAGGGTCATGAGTCTTTGGAATTCTCTTCCTCAAAAGGCAGTGGAAGCAGAGTCTTTGAATATTTTTAAGGCAGAGGTAGATAGATTTTTGATAAGCAAGGGGGTGGAAGGTTATCGGGGGTAGGTGGAAATGTGGAGTAATCAGTTCAGCCATGAATTTATTAAATGGTGGAGCAGGCTCGAAGGGCCGAGTGGCCTACTCTTGCTCCTAATTTGAATGTTCATATGTCTTTGGATGCTGTCACCATCAGACCACATGTAGATGAGAAGGAGGCTAAAGATAGATCCTCGTGGGACTCCAGAGTTAATGATCTGGGAATGGGATGAGAAACCATTGCTGATGATGTCCTGGAATAGTTGGATAGGGTAAGAGTACATTGCCACTGGAATTTACTGAGGTGTCAGTCTAGATTATGGGCTCAAGTCACATGGAGAGGTAAGGTAAGAGGGGTTTAAGGATATGGCTGGTAATGGAGAAAAGAATTGGGGGTTATACTTGCATTCCAAGATCATCCTGTAGTAGGCAGTTTTGACATAGCGCAGCAAGACCCAATAGTGCCTGACGTGGTCTAGCAAGATCTGACAATGAATTGTTAAACCAATTGTGAGTGAATAAAAGGAGATAGAAGTAATGGTTTCGGGTCCGGAATGACAGCGAAAATGCACATGTGAATGGGCATACAGGAAATTCAGGTAACAAAGGCATGGCAAAGATTAGAGGAGACATGTCCTGATTGTAAATAAACAATCGAGTGGACACAGGCCAAAGTTAAAATCTGAGGTCCTGTGGTGGGATGAAGTTAACTTGTAGACAGGGTAGAGTCAGCATGGAGCATCAATGAACAAATGTCCAGGTTTGGAGACAGTTGTGGACATAGGCAGACTTTTATCAGGGTTTGCTTAATCGCAATAAGGAGTTGCAAAAATATCTGTTCTCGTTTCGCCAATCCAGGGCACTGAGGCTAACTGTAGCTACCCTACCCTCCCAGTCTGAGAACAACCAGCTGAGCACAGAATGAGAGGTCAAACTTGGGACCTTCTTGTTCTGCAAGCCCAGCTATTCAACAGATACATATCGTCCCTTGTTTTTTTAATGGTAGTGAGTTTGACCTTTAAACTCCCACTGAGTTGTCTTAAAAAATAAATTTTAACAACATTTTATGTTTTCGAGCAATTTTTAAATGCCACGGGCTCTTTTAAAAAAAATCATTTATATTGGATCACTCTCACAGCTTTGTATTGATGAAACATTACACTGGAATAGACCATGGGTAACATATCAGTTATTTATTTTGGGAAACAGTATGCTTTCTTATAATCTTCCCTATTCAGAAGATAGGCCTCACTTGGTTTTGATGACCTAAACCCAAGAATCACCTTTGAACTTTTCTGAAGAAATGACTGGAATACCCAAAAATATCTCCTCAACCTCAGGACACTGGAGTCAGTTCAGTGTCTATTAAATCAACCTGTTTTAGTACTTTTGTTGAATGGGAAGATGTGAATAGTTAGCATACTTTTGGCCTGTTCACCATGAGCATGACGGCCCTACTCTAGGATGGAGCCCATTTTATCCTCTACATGAGGGTCTGAGGCCTCCCATGGGCTTCTTTTTTAATTAATTCAATGCTCCAAGAATATCTTGGGTGTTTTTCCTATGAGTATTTTCTTTCCATGATTTTCAATCTGAAAGTTAGTAACGGTAGTAATACGATGTATGGAAGCAATCTAGCCAGAAATGGGCCTGCACAAATGCTAGACCGAAGGAATATTTGTGGTGTCCGGCCCAACAATCTTTTCAATACCACTAAAAATGGATGAACCACTCTTTCATCTCATTGATGTCCAGTGAGCATTGCTAACATTGCTAACTACTGCATAACAAAAGTCATTACTTGAGATGTCATAAAACACCATACAAATGCAAATACGTCTTTCTAAAATCACATACAACACTTTTTGGAGCTCCCTAAATTAAGTTACTGATTGTTTTCCACCACCGAATTGTCCGGTACAGATTACCCTTCATTAAAAGTATACAGTGGAACATTACTATCTGCCACAACGAAGGCAGCTATGGAGGGCAGACTCCCCACCAAGTGGATAACAGATAACTGAAAGGCCCCAAGATTTGGTCTTGTTTGTACAGTACAACAAAATCCTTGAGAAGGTTAAGAAGAAAAATATAAATAACATTTGAATTTAATCTTTCTTCGGCTGTTGGGTTGACTTGTGCCATATAGGAGATTGGTGCTAGTGGACTCTGGAGTGGGGAGATATTCTGTGCAAGGAGTTATCCTGGAAAAATTCTGGCAGAAAATAAGGAAGGGGATAATTGGATGCTGCAATGTTACCATCAATTTTAACATCTGGAAATCAGACTGCTACCTAAATTTTCTTCTGACCAGTACACCTCTACAGTTGTGGATGGATTACCGAGGGTGAAGCTGCATCCCCATGGAGATTAATTATAATGGGTGTGTAAGGCAGGGTGTTCTGTCAAAGTCATGCATTTCCCTCAGGGAGCTGAGTAAGGGTTAACTAACATTGTGCGTATAAATGAATAACAGAATCTGATGCATAACACATGTTGAAGTGAAATTGGGGAGGCATAAATAAGGAAGCACACTCATAATATTCAGAATGTCAGTGTTAAGGGTAGCTGTGCTGGCAATCACATGGTTTTAAATCACCTGAAACATGTTTTACAGAGCAGTAAATGCAAAGCCACCTATAACTCATGGGTTTCTACTGTGTTTTCAAGTAAACCTTCAGCTAGAGGTTAATGAAAGCAGAATTCCAAGGACAAAAGAGAAGCCAACGTGAAAGAAAATTCCAGAAATTGTAACCGCAGTGCACAAAAGGGTCAAGAAGTGCCATGCTGTAGTGGTTTTTAAACATTCCCTTAACTTATGTATGAAATGAGATTCGACAACTGGCGTATAGTAGAAAAAAACACAATACAAAGAAATTATTCTTAAAAATTATTAATTAGGAAGTGTCCTTTTAATTATTCAAGTCATAAACTCTTCATTACAGATGAAGTCGGGCTACAGGATTAAATGAGCATCATTGGTGCGTTTATGCACACAGGGCAGATGGCATCATTAATATTCTGAGTAGACAGTGATCTCACAGCCACACTTTTGAGCCAATCTCATTTAAATCTAGCCTACTTCACTCTGGGGACTTTCACAGATGGGTAACTCAGGAGCTTCCTTGCTTCTAATGGCAACAAACAACTACAGTCAGAATTATTGCTTCTGAGGCAATAAAGCTGCCAATATCTGAACCTAACTCCTTAGAATAGAAAATGGGGATCTTCCATGTAAATTAATATTTAGCCTTTGTCTGCTGAGAAAGATTGATATTTCTAAGTTACTTTATGGAGCAGAGCAAGGAACTAAAAGTGCTAATGCGCTTTTATAAAATTCCTCTGTCTACCAGTTTAACAAAGGCATTCGCCTGTTCAAAATAAACCGTTTAATGGATTTCTTGAAATCACAGGCAAAGGACTTCCATACAAACGTGTTAATATGTGCTTTACTAATATTGGGAGACATAATTTGAACACTATAGATTTTAGTATTACATATTTCAAACAACTCTTCTTTCACCAAAAAGACAGCTGCCATAAGGCAGGACACAAAACATGGTCAGGATGTCAGATGTGAGGAGGATGCAAAGAGACTTCAAGGGGATTCTGTTGAAGATGGAGCCAGCAGACCTGGAAATTCTACTAATTCTACAAAAACAGATCCCAGATTATTGAATTGTCTACCAAGCTCAGAACTTGTTTATTTTTTCTGGTAATACATCCAGGGAATTATGCTGGAAAACAAAATCCCTTCATAAGCCACCTGCTTATCCTGGCGTGTTTAGATTAACATTTCTTGTATTTGTCATGTGTGATCAGGCTGTCATCTATGTTATGACTGTCATGTCTCTCTGTCAATTTGCTTTTTCCTGTTGTCCAAGTGTCTGTTGTCAGGCAAGCTACCCACCTACCAAGACTGAGGCACACATTATTTTGCCACATGAGCATTAAAACTTAAAATTGCAAACCACTGACTGGAAGGACATTTGCATAGTACTAACAGTGCTGGAAAAGGGACCCAGTCGTTGCTTCCCCAATACACAGAAGAAGTGGTCAGACAAGTTTTAGTCACATGACTAGCTGGCTGTTGAGATTTGAACTTCCAACAAAGGATTCAAACTCAGAAAGCCGTGTGCTCCTGGAACTGAAGCAGGATTTACAGCCTCTCCTGTCTGCCTACTCCCATCGCCTACCCACGGAACTGAATCTTGTGAAAACACGTGAAACTCAGAGAGAGAAAAGCCTCCTACTTGAACAAGGTTGAAGAACACTGG
Organism: Heterodontus francisci; assembly: GCF_036365525.1. Classification (NCBI taxonomy): domain Eukaryota; kingdom Metazoa; phylum Chordata; class Chondrichthyes; order Heterodontiformes; family Heterodontidae; genus Heterodontus; species Heterodontus francisci. Next base: position 26,947,460 of record NC_090388.1, on the reverse strand, counting down.
GCCCTGACGAAAGCAAGACTACTTACAAAAGGACTAAATCATGAACTCGAAGCACCGTAACAAGATATTGCCTCAAACTGTTCCACCTGATCTTTTCTTCTCTTTTCTGTCCCTATCTGCATGTGTATATCGCATGTGCATGCTAGCGTGAGCGCATCATATATCTGTAGGTGTGAACCATATTAGAGTTTAAGTTTAAGGTTTAATAAATTTCATCTTTTCTTCTTTAAACCTGAGAGAACCTGGTGTGCTCATTTCTTTGCTTTATAATTGAAAACTGTGAACAAGGATTCACAAGAAGGGAAGCTCAAAACACAGTGTGTTTAAAATTAAACCCTGTTACACTAAGACCAGGTAAAGACAGCAAAAGACCCCTAGACACATTTCTCACCTGATCGTAACACTGTATATTCCTATTTTTTTGGCATTCAGCAATCATATTGCACAAAATAGTTCTTCCTAATATCACATTCCCTAGCCAACCACATTCGAGGAAAAATAATTGAAATGCTTAACATAACTGTTCCTCTTACCCATGTGACACACCCCACCTCCCCCCAACATGCCCTTAAAACAAAAGGTAAACATAGAATATTCACATAAATCATAAACATACCCATTATCTTCAATTCCTCGCCCCTTATGATGTCCTAAACATCAAGTACAGCCTTCTCTCCCATACCGCATGATCGCCACACAATCACCTAACGCTATGTGTTCATAAACCCCAATATAAAGAGACAAAATGCATGTTCACAGGAAAGATTCCTTTGAACTATTGCAGAGCTGTGGCTCAAACACATAAAAAAGATACACTTTTTTTTTCATGTAACACAGCCTCCCTGAGGCATACATGCACAGGGGTTCTGTCTCCAGTGAATAAGCTCCCGACTTCATTTTGCTGCTGCCCGGCAATCAGAATGACAAACACATGGGAGTAAATTTTCATCTTCACCACTTTGGTGATCATCTGGCAGGACCAGGTCAAAACTCCTGCCCTTTATCAAATCTGTCAGGTTTTCATTCCATGATTGTCATTCAGGTGGTGAAGATGAAAATTTATTTAATGTTGAGTGAAGGGAAAGGGATAGATCCAATTGAGGGTGGATAGGAGAGGAAGAGAAAGCCCTTGAGAGGGAAAGAGAGTGCTAAAGATACAGTAATATAAAAGCTAAATACTGCAGATGCTGGAAATCTGAAATAAAAACAAAGTGCTGGAAATACTCGCAGATCTGGCAGCATCTGTGGAGACAAAAACAGGGTTAAAGTTTCAGGTCTGTGACCTTTCATCAGAACTGGCAAAGGTTAGAAATTTAATAGGCTTTGAGCAAATGAAAGGGGGGAAGGGGGTGAAGAACTAAAGGGAAGGTGTATGATAGGGCAGAGAGCAGGAGAGATTAAATGTCAAAGATGTCATGGAATAAAAGGCAAAGGGATTGGTAATAGTTGTAGCAAAAAACAAAGCATGAGTCCAGAGAGTGCTAATGGAAGAATAATGAACAGCTCTGTCTGAAAGCAAAAACATGAAAAACAAGTTTAAGACAGGTACACGGTTAAAAAGTAAAAAATAAAATCAGAATTAAAAAATGGCTGTCATCCTCTGAATTTCTTGAACTCAATGTTGAGCCCAGAGGGCTGTAGAGTGCCTAATCAGAAGATGAGGTGCTGCTCTTCGAGCTTGCATTGAGCTTCATTGAAATAGTGCAGCAGGCCAACAAAGCATTGTGAGCACCTCCTGCCATTGCATAGGAAGGTGCCGTGGGAAGGGGACGAGGTGTCAGTGGTGATGGAGGAATAGACCAGTGTGTCGCAGAGGGTATGGCCACAGGAGGTGTAATCCCTGCGCTTTTAACTTGTCTTTCCTCACCATCCAAGGCCCCAAACACTCCTTCCAGGTGAAACAGTGATTTACTTCTACTTTTTTCAATTTAGTATACTGTATTCGCTGCTCACAATACAGTCATCTCTACATTGGGGAAACCAAATGCAGATTGGGTGACCGCTTTGCAGGACACCTCTGCGCAGTCTGCAAGCATGACACCAAGCTTCCGGTTGTTTGCCATTTTAATTCACCACCCTGCTCTTCGTCCACATTTCTGTCCTTGGCCTGCTACAATGTTCCAGTGAAGCTCAATGCAAGCTTGAGGAACAGCACTTCATCTTCGGATTAGGCACTCCACAGCCCTCTGAACTCAACAGTGAGTTCAAGAAATTCAGAGCAAGAGTGCCTGTTTTCATTTTTATTTTACTTTTTTTTATTTTTTAACCTTTTGCCTGTCTTAAACTTGTTTTTCATGTTTCTGCTTTTGGACATAGTGGTTCATTATTCTGCCGTTAACACTCTCTGTGGGCTCATACTTTGTCTTTTACTAAAACTATTACCCCTCCCTTTGCCTTTTATTCTATGACATCACTGTCATTTAATCTCTCCTGCCCTTTACCCTATCACACAACTTCCCTTTTGTTCTTCTTCCCTCCCTCCTCCCCTTTCACTTGCTCAAAGCCGATTACATTTCTAGCCTTTCCCAGTTCTGATGAAAGGTCACAGACCTGAAACATTGGCCAGATTTTTACCGTTAAGAATCGGGTCCTGTCGGGGACGTGCGGAGGGAAAAATGGCGCACAATGATGTCGGGCTGGGTCCCTGGCGTTATTACACGCTGACACAATTTAACCAGCGTGGGAAGTCAGGCGCGATCGAGTTTGCGCTCACCGCCCGACTAACATCAATTGAGAAGTACTTAAAGTACTTCAGAATCCAATTGACAGAGATTTTACGCGACGTATCTGATTTTACGGCCATTTATCGGGTCGTGGGGCATGTCGGGAACCCAGCAGGTTCAAAAGGGCGGCAGGCATTGATTCATGAGGGAGTTGGAGGTAAATATGTATTTATTGAACTTTATTAATGCTGATGTTATTTGTGTGTCCTAACAAGGGGTGTAACTTGCAGGTTGTGCAGAAGGTTTAATCTGAATGTTATGCACTGCTGATAGGGACCCATGTAATATTAGTTATTGCCGGAAAGGAAGTACCTAAAGTGAGCCAGTCACAAAAGCTGGAAGCTGTTACCTGTGGTCAAAGCATTTGTTCTGCTGTTCAACAATGGGAATTGTTCACTCTGGAGGTGGATCATCAGATGAGGAGGACAGTGATTCAATGAGTGACAGAAGTACAAATGGTCAGGGGAACGTACAGCAAGCTGCACCAGTTCATCCTCGTGCTGCTGGAGGGAGAGTAGTTCACAAAGTCGCCCGGGAGCGACCAAATGTCAGGAGACGTGCCTACCCAGTAGTGAGGGCATGCCGAACGCGTCTGAACTACCTGCAGCTGTCAGAATGCCAGTGCAGAAGAAGACTGCGGCTGTCACGGGAGACTGTCACATCTCTTTGTGAGATGCTGGCAGTGGATGTTGCATCAAACTGTCTCGGTGGCCATCCAATGCCAGTCGCTCTAAAGGTCACAATAGCTCTTAACTTCTATGCGTCTGGCTTCTTCCAAGCCTCAGCTGCAGACTTGTGCGGTGTCTCACAATCAGCAGCACACCATTGCATAAAGGCTGTGACTGATGCATTGTTTCAATGTGCTGACCATTTCATCATGTTCAAGACGGACAACATCAGTCAGGCTGAGAAAGCCAGAGGCTTCAGCACTATATCCGGCTTCCCAATGGTACAGGGCATGATAGACTGTACTCATGTGGTCTTTAGAGCACCAGCTGGACAGTCGGGGACATTCATGAACCGCAAGGGATTCCATTCACTGAGCGTTCAGCTCGTCTGTGATCATCGGAAGTGAATCATGGTAGTTGTCATGACGCTTTCATTCTCCACAACTCACAGGTGCCTGTAATTTTCAGTCCTCCACACAGAATGGAGGGATGGATACTTGGCGACAGGGGTTATCCTCTGAAGACATGGCTCATGACACCAGTGAGGAACCCAAGGGGTGAGGTGGAGGAACGATACAATGGGAGCCATGCGGCCCACAGAGTGACAATCGAGCAAACTATAGGCCTCCTAAAGATGAGATTTAGGTGTCCTGATCGCTCTGGTGGATCACTGCAATACGGACAATTGAGGGTTTCAAGAATCATTGTCGTTTGCAGTGCCTTGCATAACCTGGCGATTGAACATGGAGATGCCCTAGAGGATGATCAATGTCAGCGCAATGTGTCATCAGATGATGATGACGTTTCTAATGAGGAAGATGGGCATCAGTCTAATGATGATCATGGAGAGGAAGCTGAATGTAACTTGGCTGTAAGTGCTAGAGAAACAAGGGATTCTCTAATAGGTACACGTTTCAGTTGAAATGATATAAATCTTCACACATTTCAAACTACTTTATGACATTAATCATTGTGAGGATCTGACAGTGCAAAATCTCTAACCTTTAGGGGGTGAGACACTGTGACGAACCAATCCATCACATCATGAGGGACGCGACCCAAGTGTGTGGCCTCACATTTGAGACAACTTGAGTTGACTAACTATGTAATATCTGACTTCAGGAATGACATGTCCAATAGTAAAATCTCCGATTTAATCAAACACTATTTTTTAACAAATCAAATAAATGTATTTCAAGTCACCCAGTGCACCAGTAGTGAAATTAAAGTGTTTTCTTAATCCGTTTACGCGTGCTCATTCGTGTGCATGATCCCTCGCCACCAGACTTACCAGAGGCAGGTGGCTGATCTTGTTGCCGCCCTGCTTTTGATGACTTGATGCTTGCGGCCGTGAGGGCACTGGCATCTCAGGGTTCTCATGACAAATATCATGAGCACCCTCTGTCACCCCGGGATTTAGCGGTTCACATGTCCCTGGCGGAGGGAGCAAGGAGCTGCAGGATGCATCAGAGGCACCGTGAGAGGAGCTCCCATATGCGATCTGCTGCCCCTGTGCCCTCGTGAGGCTCGGATGGTCCTCAATGGTGGCATCAGAGCGCTGAGTGAGCTCAACCTGGCGCAGTCGCATCAGATTCTGCTCTCTGATGCTCTGGTCCAGGGAGGCCACACTCACTCTGAGGTCCAGAATTGCATGAAGAACTGGTCCCTCCACTGCAGCCGCCAGTCTATCAATGGAGGAAGCCAGATGTTCAAATGCCTGTGAGTTTGCTGAACTCATACTCTGGATGGATGTCTCCAGAGTATGAGTCATAGCGCGCAACGTCTCAGGCAACTCCGCCAGATTTCCATGGACCGTATTATGTACCTGCAACATCGCCCAACGAAAGGATGATCTCAGAGGCACGTCATCAGCTTGCGGCTCTGCACTGGCCTGGTATCCCACTCTCCTCCGAGTGTGTGATGCATCGGCCGATTCTGCCTCTGGTGTCTGGCCCGGAAACTGTGCTGTGCTCACACCAGTTTGTGACATTGATTTCCCAGATATAGTCATCCCAACCGAAGTGTCAGTATCTGCTGTGGTACTTGGTGCGTCGCGATGATGTGGCAGTGCACCCTCTGAGGCGCCCTCCTCCACCTCAGAGGTGGATGGTCGGTCAACGGAAATGCTTCCTGGCACATGCTCTGTTTCACCTGGTGGGAAAAGCATTGTGATCAGTTTCATCATCAATCCAGAGTTAAGCACAAGTTTGTGCCTCCAGCATGGTTACATCTGGGTGATGTTACAATTGAGGGCAACATTCAGTGCATTTGACATTCACCAAATCATTGGCACAGTAGCGCAGCCTCACCAGCAACCCCCCTCCCCCAACCCCGCATAATAAGGTGTTACACCACATTCTGGAACACTCACTCTCATGGCCAGGTCCCCCGGCCTCGCCATCTGCCACGGCGCGTCCTCCTTCCTCCCCTGCTATAATTAAGGCATCCTCCTCCATTCTGGTGAGGAATGCCCGGGTGGCCACACCACCACCGGTACGTGACCTCTCCCAGGCATTGTGTGCCCTCTTTTCCTAAATAAACAAAAATACTTATTTTATACATAGTCAATGGCATATGACGCTGTCACCCAAAGGGTTGGTGTTGCATTTCACTGCTGTGACAGTGTTGGGCGCAACTTTAACACCACAGCATCAGCGTTCATCTCAGACTTGCCCATCATGCGTCCCATTTCAAGGCAGCAGCCAAGGATTGATCATACAGGGCTTCCACATTGCATCATGAGTACACAAAAACCTCCTTTGGCACATAACCGATTAGATGAATGAGGAATGCCCCTTACCCGGGCAGAGCGAAGCAGGTCATTGAGGCACTTGCAGCACTGCATCCATGTACGCCTCACTACGCCTCGGCTGCTGATCTCCTCTGCAACCTCCAGCCAGGCTGTCTTGGTCACTTCGGAGGGTCTCCTTCTCCCATCTGAGCTGAATAGAATGTCTCTCCTCTCCTCAACAGCCTGGAGGAGGACTTGCAGTGAATTGTCAGAGGGGGGCAAGGCGATTGTTTCTGCCGTCCATCACCTCTACCAGTCATATTGTTGTCTCCCAGTCCTTCTGTGTTTCAAGGTATGGAGCCTTTGAAATCTCCAGACCTTATGAATGTTGTATCTTCCTTTATATCAAATGGGGAACTCATTGCTCTGTTTAACTTCAGTAATCCTTTATGTAGGGCTTACAATCAGCCTTCCACGTATGTGGCCCCGCCCCCAATGATGCTGAAGTTCCCGCCCGCGCGCGCCATTTCTTTTCGGAGTTACACCGCGGGCCCGCTGATTAGGTGATCAGCGTGTGATGCTGGCAGCCAGGTGACGCGGAGTGGGATCAGGGGCCTGATCCGCTTCTGGCACATCGGCCCCAGGGCCACCGGTAAGCCAAAAATTTCGGCCATTAACTCTGTTTCTCTCTTCACAAATGCTGCCAGACCTGCTGAGTATTTCCAGCATTTGCTGTTTTTATTTATGCTAAAGATACAATGGCTGATTTTGGTGTGGAAGGAAGATGGGGGGTGGGGGGTGGTGGCAAACCAGCTTCTCCACTTACCTGAGAATGTTGGCGGGAGACCTAATTGCTTACAGTTATTATAACCACACTTAAATCAAGAAGGCGAGCTGTTAGTGAGCTCCTTATAGGCAGGTTGCCATTTGGGAAGGCAGAAAATCTTGCAGGACAAATGGCCAACATGGGTCTGCAGCTGCACATTAAAGGAAGCAGCTGGAGTTAAATAAAGTGGCAGATTTCAGCAGCAGTGAAATTTGATGAGCACACACAACAGTAAAGAGTTGGATTTATGGTAGCCTTGAAAGCTCAGAACTCTCAAGAGACTGAAGACAACATGTGCCAGATTTGCTTCCAGCTTTTCCTGACTGCAGCTAAGGATCCCTTTAAGTAGTGCTATAATGGCCTCCTCCTGACTTGTACTACCTGTCCTTTATGGGCGGGTTAAGAAAGTAATGATGCAGTGTAGATTAACACATAACTGGCATTGCGGGTTCTGACAACGTCAGTTGACTCCTGCTTGAATATTTTAATTATTCTTCCACTTGTTTCCATTTACAGTTGTAAATGGGGTATTGAAAAATTGGCCCCACTTTCTTCGGATTGCAAAAGGTGGCTAGAAAGACACTGTTGGGATGTTGAGGGAAGAAAGATGCATTATTTTGAGTGCAGCAAGAAGAGAGAAGATACCATGTTGTGTGAGATGGATAGAGAAAAACTGTCTGGTAGTGGGAGGAGATGGAGGCAAAGATTAGAGCTAGGCAAGCCAGATATATTTAAATAGGATTATATCTTGACCCTAAGAGCCAAAACTGCAGTTGAGCTATTCTAAGTAAACAAAACACATTACAAACCCCAGTTTTTGTTGATGAAGTCTGGAACAATGAGATAGTCGTCAGATTTACAAGTAACGTTTATCCTCACTCTCAGTGAAATGGATCTGTGAACTAGTGAGCAGGTGATGGCAAGAGGCTGCAAAGTTACTAGGGATGTAGTTGGAAGGGTGCAAATGTTGTGTTCTTTCACTAGCTACACCATTTTCGTCTCCCTACTAATTGTTTGATGCCTGGTGTAGTGCCCTGATCAAGTGAACTCTCTGAGATTCAACTCAAATTCAAAGCAAGGACATACCAAAAATTCACTGGAGCATGAATTTGTGAAACTTACTGTAAGCCCAGCACAGGAACATAGCAACAAAAGCAGCTCAAGTTTTTCTCATGGCGTGGCTAAATCGAGTAAAGAACCATCAGATCAAAGTGAAAGTGTTGATTTCAGAGTACAATATTTATAGATTAATTACCTGTTAAGAAATATGGAAGTATTATTCTTCTTAAGTTTAAAAAAGCTAACCAGGTTGACAATCCTTCATGGATTCTCAGAATTTCAGGGTGAAAGCATATATTAAAACTAACAGCCAGAACACAGAGAGTGCTGTGAATCAAGCATACTGATCTCCATGTTTAATCCTCCAATGTCCGCTTCTGTTGAGCAGGCCTCAAAATTTTCAGGACTGCAATTTCTACTTAACAACAGTGTACATAAAAATGAATAAATGTAATCATTCATATTTTCAGATGTGAATAGAAAAGAAATAGTTTACCTCACTGGGAAATACGTATAGTAAAGACAAATTAAAGGTGGAAAACTTAATGCTGGCAGAATCTAGAAAAACGCTAACCTTTCCTGAAGATTGAATGCCTTTGATCATGGCAAGACACACCATAAGCCAGGCTATGAACAGGCAGATTGTCATTTTCCAGTTCAGGCCCCCACTCTCTGAGATGGAGTCAGATATATCCAGTGCTTCTCTGTACCAGAAATAGGTTGTGGCGGAGCTTTTTTCACATTCAGGCATGACAACTGAAAGAAACAGGAAGACAGCATATTGTTCACATAACTTAACACAACAGGGGTTGGCAACGTGTCCGTACATGGACACCAGTGTCCATGATAAAAATTTTCAATGAGTAATTTTAAATGTCTGCGTGATTGACAGCAGGCTGCCCATGGCTTGGCTTTGATTCACAGCTCTCCTATTAAAGTGTAAATCAGGTGGAGGGGATAGGCGAAACCTGCGTCTGACAGGTGGCGGATGCCTTTCTGTGATTGCTCATTGTCTGTGACTGACAGCAGGCTGCCTGGGTGGGGTGAGCGCTGATTGGCAGTTCGTGGTGCAGGCGTGCTGGGATTGGCCACGTCTGCTGTTTTGGGGCAGTTCAAGGAGTGAGTGCATGAATGGGAACGTCTGCTATGGGGGAGAGGGAGAGAGGCCAAGAGGACAGCAGGAAGCGGGCCAGCACACAGTCAGAGGCGTGGGTGCAGGGGCGCTGAGGGAGCACATAGAGCAAGAGAGTCAGGCACCCTTTAAAACTAGCACTGGCCAGGGAGCAGAGGGAGAGAGAGAGACAGAGGGTTAGGCACAGAGATAGAGAGAGAGAGGAGACAGCGGGAAGGGGGGAGGAGAGAGAAGGGAGACTGACACAGAAAGGGGAGGGAGAGATAGAGAGAGATGGGAGAGACAGAGATCAAGATCCTTCATTGCACTCCCTCTATGGCAAGTATATCCTTCCTTAAGTAAGGAGACCAAAACTGTATACAATACTCCAGGTGCGATCTCATCAAGGCTCTAAACAATTGCAGCAAGACTCCTTTACTCCTGTACTCAAATCTTCTTGCAATAAAGACCAACACACCATTTGCCTTCCTAATTGCTTGCTGCACCTGCATGTTCGCTTTCAGTGACTTATGAACAAGAATTCGAGGTCTCTTTGGAAATCAACACTTCCCATTTTCTCACCATTTAAGAAATATTCTGCATTTCTGTGTTTCCTACCAAATGGATAACTTCACATTTTTCCACATTATATTCCAAATGCCATGTTCTTGCCCACTCACTGAGCCTGTCCAAATCCTCTTGAAGCCTCTTAGCATCCTCTTCACAACTCACATTCCCACCTAGTTTTATGTCATCAGCAAACTTGGAAATGTTACATTTGATTCCCACAGCAAAGGAGGACCAAGAAACTGATAAGGAAAGTGAAAATAGAATATGAAAGTAAACTAGCGAGAAACATAAAAACTGACCGTTAAAACTTCTATAGGTATGCAAAAAGAAAACTATTAGCAAAGATTAATGCGGTCCCATTACAGGCAGAGACAGGAGAATTTATAATGGGGAATAAGGAAATGTCAGAGAAACTAAACAAATACCTTGTGTCTGTTTTCACAGAGGAAGATACAAAAACCTCCCAATAATACTAGAGAACCAAGAGACTAGTGAGAATGAGGAACTGAAAGAAATTAGTATTAGGAAAACAGTAGTACTGGAGAAATTAATGGGACTGAGAGTTGATATATCCCCTGGATCTGATGATCTACATCCCAGAGTGTTGAAAGAGGTGGCTGTAGAGATAGTGGATACGTTGGTGATCATCTTCCAAAATTCTATAGATTCTGAAATGGTTCCTGCAGATTGGAAGGTACCAAACATAACCCCACTATTTAAGAAAGGAGGGAGAGAAAACAGGGAACTACAGACCTGTTAGCCTGACATCAGTAGTAGGGAAAATGCTAGAATCTATTATAAAGGATGTGATAACTGGACACTTAGAAAATAATGGTAGGATTGGGCAGAGTCAACATTTATTGATGAAAGGGAAATCATGTTCGACCAAGCTGTTGGAGTTTTTTGAGAATGTAACTAGCAGAATAGATAAGGGGGAAAACCAGTGGATGTAGTGTATTTGGATTTTCAGAAGGCTTTCGTTAAGGAGATTAGTAAGCAAAATTAGAGCACATGAGATTGGGGGTAATATACTGGAATGGATTGAGAAATGGTTAATGGATAGAAAACAGAAGGTAGGAATAAATGGGTCAGTCTCAGGTTGGCAGGCTGTGACTAGTTGGGTACTGCAAGGATCAGTACCTGGACCCCAGCTCTTCACAATCCAAATCACGATTTGGATGTGGGGTCCAAATGAATTATTTCCAAGTTTGCTGATGACACAAAACTTGGTGGGAATGTCAGTTGTGAGGAGAATGCAAAGAGGCTTCAAAGGGATTTAGATAGGCTACGTGGGTGGGTAAGAACATGGCAGATGGAATATAATGTGGAAAAATGTGAAATTATCCACTTTGGTAGGAAAGACAGAAATGCAGAATATTTCTTAAATGATGAGAGATTGGGAAGTGTTGATGTCCAAAGGACTTGGGTGGCCTTGTTCTTATGTCACTGAAAGCTAACATGCAGGTGCAGCAAGCAATTAGGAAGGCAAATGGTATGTTGGCCTTTATTGCAAGAGGATTTGAGTACAGGAGGACAGAAGTCTTGCTGCAATTGTAATGAGCTTTGCTGAGACCACACCTTGAGTACTGTGTACAGTTTTGGTCTCCTTACATAAGGAAGGATATAACTGTCATAGAGAGAGTGCAACGAAGGTTCACCAGACTGATCCCTGGAATGGCGGGATTGTCCTATGAGGAGAGATTAAGGAGACTGGGCCTGTATTCTCTACAGTTTAGAAGAAAGAGAGGTGATCCAATTGAAGCATATAAAATTCTTACAGGGCTCAACAGTGTGGATACAGGAAGGATGTTTCCCCTGACTGGGGGTTCTTGAACCGGGGGACACAGTCTCAGAATAAGAGGTAGGCCATTTAGGACTGAGATGAGGAGGAATTTCTTCACACAGAGGGTGGTGAATCTTTGGAATTCACTACCCCAGAGGGCTGTGCAGGCTCAGTCACTAAGTATATTCAAGATACAGACTGATCGATTTCTAGGTATTGAAGATATCAAGGGATATGGGGATAGTGTGGGAAAATGGCAGAGGTAAAAGATCAGCCACAATCTAGTTGAATGGCAGAGCAGGCTTAAAGAGCCGAATGGCCTACTCCTGCTCCTATTTCCTATGTTCCTAGACAGATGGACATCTTTCTACAATACTCTGCATCGCTATATCAAGTCTGCAGGCAGGCATTGACTACTTGCGCAAGCAGAAACAATGCCAGGTGTCTTACTAAATCAGTGTTCAACATATTGACGAGAAAGTAAGTTAATAAATTAGTCTTCTCATTTAAAGCTTTTTCACAAAAATGCACATTTTTTGTCATTTTGATTAATGGCAAGACAAATTTCTAATGCCTTTATCTTTCCAAAGTTTGCTCACCAGCCCCCTATGTAGGACAAAAAGTCTAATGTCACCCCTCATGCGAGAAGATTGGACACCACTGGTTTAGTCGGCTGGCTACATGCTAACACATTGTTAGCACATGCTGTAGCTCGTTCCATTTGGTCAAAAAAAGGTAATTTGCATTGGCATTGTATACTGTTTTTCCTGCTATCTAACTAACACAGTTGTGCTGCTCTCCATTGATGTCTGTATGCTCAGCTACTTTATTGATAGGGAGAAATATGTTTTGAATCGGACATGTATTTTGATCGCTTTAGGTTGGTGTGTTGCCTCCCAGGTGCCAGGGTTCGTGATGTCTCGGATCGTGTTTTTGGGATCCTTAAGGGGGAGGGGGAGCAGCCCCAAGTCGTGGTCCACATAGGCACCAACGACATAGGTAGGAAGAGAGATGGGGATTTAAGACAGAAATTCAGGGAGCTAGGGTGGAAGCTTAGAGCGAGAACAAACAGAGTTGTTATCTCTGGGTTGTTGCCCGTGCCACGTGATAGCGAAGCGAGGAATAGGGAGAGAGAGGAGTTGAACACGTGGCTGCAGGGATGGTGCAGGAGGGAGGGTTTTGGTTTCCTGGATAATTGGGGCTCTTTCTGGGGTAGGTGGGACCTCTACAAACAGGATGGTCTTCACCTGAACCAGAGGGGTACCAATATCCTGGGGGGGAGATTTGCTAGTGCTCTTCGGGGGGGTTTAAACTAATTCAGCAGGGGAATGGGAACCTAAATTGTAGTGCCAGTGTACAGGTTGTTGAGAGTAGTGAGGGCAGGGATAAGGTTACAAGGACGCAAGAGGGCACTGGCAAGCAAGAATCTGGTTTAAAGTGTGTCGACTTCAATGCCAGGAGCATCCGGAATAAGGTGGGTGAGCTTGCAGCATGGGTTGGTACCAGGGATCTCGATGTAGTGGCCATTTCGGAGACATGGGTAGAGCAGGGGCAGGAATGGATGTTGCAGGTTCCGGGATTTAGATGTTTCAGTAAGAACAGAGAAGATGGTAAAAGAGGGGGGGGGTGTGGCATTGTTAATCAAGGAGAGTATTACAGCGACAGAAAGGACGTTTGAGGACTCGTCTACTGAGGTAGTATGGGCCGAGGTTTGAAACAGGAGAGGTGAGGTCACCCTGTTGGGAGTCTTTTATAGACCTCCGAATAGTTCCAGAGATGTCGAGGAAAGGATAGCGAAGATGATTCTCGACAGGGGCGAGAGTAACAGGGTAGTTGTTATGGGGGACTTTAACTTTCCAAATATCGACGGGAAATACTATAGTTCGAGTACTTTAGATGGGTCAGTTTTTGTCCAGTGTGTGCAGGAGGGTTTTCTGACACAGTATGTAGACAGGCCAACGAGGGGCGATGCTACATTGGATTTGGTACTGGGTAATGAACCCGGCCAGGTGTTAGATTTAGATGCAGGTGAGCACTTTGGTGATAGTGATCACAATTCGGTTAGGTTTACCTTAGCGATGGGCAGGGACAGGTATATACCGCAGGGCAAAAATTATAGCTGGGGGAAAGGAAATTATGATGCGATTCGGCAAGATTTAGGATGCGTAGGATGGGGAAGGAAACTGCAGGGGATGGGAACAATCGAAATGTGGAGCTTATTCAAGGAGCAGCTACTGCGTGTCCTTGATAAGTATGTACCTGTGAGGCAGGGAGGAAGTTGTCGAGCGAGGGAGCCGTGGTTTACTAAAGAAGTTGAAGCGCTTGTCAAGAGGAAGAAGAAGGCTTATGCTAGGATGAGACGTGAAGGCTCAGTTAGGGCGCTTGAGAGTTACAAGCTAGCCAGGAAGGATCTAAAGGGAGAGCTAAGAAGAGCAAGGAGAGGACACGAGAAGTCATTGGCGGATAGGATCAGGGAAAACCCTAAGGCTTTCTATAGGTATATCAGGAATAAAAGAATAACTAGAGTTAGATTAGGGCCAATCAAGGATAGTAGTGGGAAGTTGTGTGTGGAATCAGAGGAGATAGCGGAAGCGTTAAATGAATATTTTGCGTCAGTATTTACAGTAGAGAAAGAAAATGTTGTCGAGGAGAATACTGAGATACAGACTACTAGGCTAGATGGGATTGAGGTTCACAAAGAGGAGGTGTTATCAATTTTGGAAAGTGTGAAAATAGATAAGTCCCCTGGGCCAGATGGGATTTATCCTAGGATTCTCTGGGAAGCCAGGGAGGAGATTGCAGAGCCTTTGTCCTTGATCTTTATGTCGTCATTGTCGACAGGAATAGTGCCGGAAGACTGGAGGATAGCAAATGTTGTCCCCTTGTTCAAGAAGAGGAGTAGAGACAGCCCTGGTAATTATAGACCTGTGAGCCTTACTTCGGCTGTGGGTAAAATGTTGGAAAAGGTTATAAGAGACAGGATTTATAATCATCTTGAAAAGAATAAGTTCATTAGTGATAGTCAGCACGGTTTTGTGACGGGTAGGTCGTGCCTCACAAACCTTATTGAGTTTTTCGAGAAGGTGACCAAACAGCTGGATGAGGGTAAAGCAGTGGATGTGGTGTATATGGATTTCAGTAAGGCGTTTGATAAGGTTCCCCACGGTAGGCTATTGCAGAAAATACGGAAGTATGGGGTTGAAGGTGATTTAGAGCCTTGGATCAGAAATTGGCTAGCTGAAAGAAGCCAGAGGGTGGTGGTTGATGGCAAATGTTCATCCTGGAGTTTAGTTACTAGTGGTGTACCGCAAGGATCTGTTTTGGGGCCACTGCTGTTTGTCATTTTTATAAATGACCTGGAAGAGGGTGTAGAAGGGTGGGTTAGTAAATTTGCGGATGACACCAAGGTCGGTGGAGTTGTGGATAGTGCCGAAGGATGTTGTAGGGTACAGAGGGACATAGATAGGCTGCAGAGCTGGGCTGAGAGATGGCAAATGGAGTTTAATGCGGAAAAGTGCGAGGTGATTCACTTTGGAAGGAGTAACAGCAATGCAGAGTACTGGGCTAATGGGACAATTCTTGGTAGTGTAGATGAACAGAGAGATCTTGGTGTCCAGGTACATAAATCCCTGAAGGTTGCTACCCAGGTTAATAGGGCTGTTAAGAAGGCATATGGTGTGTTAGCTTTTATTAGTAGGGGGATTGAGTTTCGGAGACACGAGGTCATGCTGCAGCTGTACAAAACTCTGGTGAGACCGCACCTGGAGTATTGCGTGCAGTTCTGGTCACCGCATTATAGGAAGGATGTGGAAGCTTTGGAAAGGGTGCAGAGGAGATTTACTAGGATGTTGCCTGGTTTGGAGGGAAGGTCTTACGAGGAAAGGCTGAGGGACTTGAGGTTGTTTTCGTTGGAGAGGAGGAGGAGATAGGGTGGATAGTGAGCGTCTTTTTCCTCGGATGGTGATGGCAAACACGAGGAGACATAGCTTTAAGTTGAGGGGTGATAGATATAGGACAGATGTCAGAGGTAGTTTCTTTACTCAGAGAGTAGTAGGGGCGTGGAACGCCCTGCCTGCAGCAGTAGTAGATTCGCCAACTTTAAGGGCATTTAAGTGGTCATTGGATAGACATATGGATGAAAATGGAATAGTGTAGGTCAGATGGTTTCACAGGTCGGCGCAACATTGAGGGCCGAAGGGCCTGTACTGCGCTGTAATGTTCTAATTCTAATTCTAATTCTAAATATACAAATTAATTGCCCTCATGTCCGTGGCTGAGTCAATAATCTTGTGAGATGTTTATAGTGCAACATGTTGGTGCCTATCTCTGACACACAATGACATCTCATGTAACAGCAGGATATTGCTGTTGGATACTCACAAGTCTTGGTGCCATTTTTCTCCAAAGGACACTGATCCCAGGGCAGTGGATGCTGAAAGGACTTGGATAAGTAAAAGAAGCTCCAGCCAATAATGACATTGTAGTACAGAGCTACAAAGAAGCACACCTACAATCAAAACACCAAGATGTATTTTATAGTCCTTTCATTGTGTTAAATATGATATCCCACCGATTCTTTTTCTAATGAGCAATATTTTTAAATTGTTATTTGCATGTAGAACAATTATAATCTGCAAATAATGGTGTGCAATATTACCCAAATGTAGACATATCAAATTCTTCTTCCCACAGTTAACACCTGTTAGAGATTTGATATGAATGCACAAAATTAAAGCATTCTACACTTTTACAGTTTTCTATATCAAGAATTTCTTGTGCACGTCAAGTTTGTCATCTGAGTCATAAGCATTGAAACCGCTGAGTTTGTTATCTACAATGTGACTTTCAATGAATGAAAAGAAATTACATTAATCTATTCCACTTACTTAATTATTAGTCATCGATGAAAGGAGGGCAGCAATTTTTTTCGGATCTAATCTGATCTCCATGTATTTAGGTATAGAAAAACAATAAGCACCCTGCATTTTTTTTGCATTTTAATCAGATGTTAGTCTTTTGAATAAATCAGTGTGAGAGCATGAAAATAAAGCTGGGTTGTGTCAAAGTGGGAGGAAGTCAGTGCTGTTCATTGTGCATATGAAGGGCAACTGAGAGATTGAAGTAGCAAAACAGCTTCAACAGGAACCTGCATTCTGGTTTATGTATTTGTATGTATCTCTTTTATTTCTAAAAGCTTTGGACACAGTCATTACAATTGCTGTACCATGCTATCAAACATGCAAATTTCTCTTCCACTTAAAAAAAGTATTTTCTTCCCCCATCAAAAGAAAATATTTCTTAATTGATTGCAGGAGTTGCAGTTGAAAAAATATAGAAAAACAAAAACCAATCTAGCCTATAATTGGCCTGTCTCATACAATTAGTACATACATACATACAAAGATCTGTCTCATACAATTAGTTTCTAATTGACCAAGAAAGTACAGCCATGGCATCTTTTTGCCTTAAAGGGACACACTAAGGTCCAGATATTTACCTGGGATTGGGAAGCGAGTGAGTTGGGGGCAGTGGTGTTGCCGGAGTGGGGGCGGGGGCTGGGGGGGGAACTGGAATGCGACAGGGTTGGATTTTCAGACAAGAAACCCAGAATTATGAGTTTCCCAGATGTCCTGCAGGAATTAACTACAAGACATTTTTAAAAATTTTTCAACAGGTTTCCCACTTGAATGCCAGCCTATATTTAGAGGTTAGCTGCCGGTCAGGCAACAACAACATGTTATACTTATATAGCACCTTTAACATAATAAAATGTCCCAAGACAGGAGCGTTATCAAACAAAATATGACACTCAGCCATATAAGGAGATGGCAGGTCACATGACCAAAAGCTTGGTCAAAGAGATAAGTTTTGAGTGTCTTAAAGGAGGAAAGCACGACAGAGAGGCAGAGAGGTAGAGGGAGTGTATTCCAGAGCTTGGGGCCGAGGCAACTGAAGGTGCGGCCACCAATGGTGGAGTGATTAAAATCAGGGATGCACAAGAGGCCAGAATTAGAGGAGTGCAGATATCTCGGAGGGTTGTAGGGCTGGAGGAGATTACAGAGATAGGGAGAGGTGAAGCCATGGAGAGATTTGAAAACCAGGATGAAAAATTTTAAAATCAACATGTTGCTTGACCGGGAGCCAAAGTAGGTCAGTGAGTACAGGGGTGATAGAGGAACGGGACTTGGTGCGAGTTAAGACATGGGCAGCAGGGTTTTGGATGACCCCATGTTTATGGAAGGTAAAATGTGGGAGACCAGCCAGGAGTGTGTTGGAATAGTGAAATCTAGAGGTAACTAAAGCATGAATGAGGGTTTCAGCAGCAGATGAACTGAGACAGAGGCGAAGTCGGGCGATGTCACAGAGGTGGAAATAGACGGTCTTAGTGATGGCACAAATATAAGGCAGTGAATGGCAAGTAAGCCTGAAATCATGATGGGTTTGGGCCAGACCAGACATCGCAGAAAGTGGGGTGGTGGGGGCCGGGTGGAGGCTGGGCAAATCAGACATCATGGCGAGCTTGGATATTGTGGGAGTCAAATCGGAGATCACGTGCGGCTCCGCGGATCATATGGAGGTAAACTTGCTGGGCTTGGGGGACACGCTCCTACCCCCGAGGCAATACAGACACTTGCCTCATGGATCCAGCCCTCCTCACCTCCTTGTATCTGTTGGGATTCCTGAGACTCAGGATTCCCAACGTCCATGTGTTCAAAATTAAAATCCAGATGAAATGGAGGTACACAGATGTCAGTAACTGATCCAACTCCTGAGAGTAGTTTGGTCATTTGCAACTCCCAACCTGCCTCCATTAAACCAGAAGTGGTCAGGTTGGGGTTGGGTTTGAGAATTTAAATATAGTGTAAGAGACTTTTCTCTCTTGAAGTTCATGTGTCCTCAATGGGACCAGAGGCTTGTGAGAAAGAGATGGGAGCAGACAGGGGAGGTCTTCTCACTCCAGGAGCAAACAGTCTTTTTCAGTTCAAACTCTTTGTACAATTCAGAAAAACCCAGGTTGCCAAACAGGTTTGTCATGTAACTAGCTGGTCTGACCACGTCGATTTGTGGATTCTCTTGTCTTAGCCGTCCCTGGAATGTCTCTTCTTACACACAATACCTGGTGCTCAAAGTCCATTGTGGGTTAAAATGGAGCATGGTATAGCCCCTTTGTCCCTTCAAGCACTGTGTGTTAGTATGCAAAATGTTTTTCCAGCTAAGTGTCCGGTGATTTTTTTAACAAGTCCTTTCTTCACTCCAGGAACATTAAAATCAATGTTCATATGACAAAATTAATATGCCTCATTCTTGGCAAGTGGGGGCTTGCACGACACCTCCACACCCATTGGAATGAAATGCGATTTGAGAAAAGCACATTTCATTAAAAAGGGTCGAGAGAGAAAATATAAGATACAGGAAAAAGCTTGCAATTCTCTCAGTCATTCATATTCACTTTACCCCTTTCCCTATCTAACCTTTTGCCCGTCTTGTGCCTGCCTGTCCCCTTACGTTCTCGGCGGGGGCCCCTTACATTTCACCAGCTCTCTGCTGGAGGTTCCTCCTAACACCAGTACCGAACTTAGGGGTGCAGGTTTCACTGTAGGTTGGGGTTTCCCCTTAACCTGGCACATGTGGCAACTCCTGCAGTACTCCAACACATCTTTGTGGAGTTTTGGCCAGTCAAGCTGCTGTCTTACACAGGCTTTGGCCTTTCGTATACCAGCATGTACAGCCACTGCAATCTCATGGGCCATTCTTAATATATCTCTTCGGTACCTCTGCGGCACCACTAATTGGTGAACTACTGCCCACTCCTTGCTCTCAGTCTGTGAGGAGAACTCCATTTCCTCATCAGTACCTCATTCTTTAAGTAGCAGCAATCAGGGACTCCCTCTGCTTCAATTTCGGACTGGGCAGCCTGTACTAACTCTATCAATACTGGGTCAGCACGCTGAGCCTCAGCTAGGGAAGATTCATTCCCTGGGTCTCCTAACTTTCCAAAGAAAGTCTTGGACAGACAGATCTCATGGTCATTTGCCTGCAGTGCCAATGCCATCTCCTCTGGGGGAAGCTGGTCTGATCATCGCCTCATTCATTACACATTCAGGGACTCTGCGGGAGACCGTCTCCTGCCACTGCCCTGTCTCTCTGACGTCCTGCGGTCTTTCTTTCACTAATAGGAGGGGGCTACCACCTTCAACCCCGCCATATCATTACCTAGGAGCAGGTCAACCCCGTCCACAGGCAAACTAGGGACAATCCCTACAGTCACTGATCCCGAAACTAGGTCACACTCCAGGTGCACCCGGTGTACAGGTACAGGCATACACTGCCATCCAATACCATTCAGCATCCTTCTGAAAGTATGGTGCCCAGAACAACATTCCAGTTGAGGCCAAACCAGTATTTTTTTACAGGTTTATCATAACTTCCTTGTTCTTGTACTCTATGACCCCAGGATCCCCTATGCTTTATTAACCGCCTTGTCAACCTGCCCTGCCCCCTTCAATGATTTCTGCACGTATACCCCTAGGTCCCTCTGCTCGACACCCCCTTTAGAATTGTATCCTTTAATTTATATTGCCTCCCCTCGATCTTCCTAACAAAATTAATCACTTCACACTATTTGCATTAAATTTTATCTGCCAATTGTCTGCCCATTCCACCAGCCTGTTTAGTCCTCTTGGTAAAATCCAGACCGTTGTGTTCTGTATTGTACCAAGGTTTTCCTCCCCCAAAAAACAAAATAGCAGAAAAGAGTGATAGTTTTAATACTAGAGAATTACTGTACTCAAAATAACCAGTGGCTTTTGGTCAAACAGTCATAATAAAGCTGATTCACCCATCAAGCACCCTTGGTGAGGGACAGACGTTGTAGAGAATACTGGTTGAGAAGTCATGGACCCACAGCCCCTGATTTTCCATTTGTGCATTTTCATTGGTGCATTAATTTTTGTTGCAATTAAGATTTGATTTCTTGAGGTGCAAGACTTTCAAACTCCTGTTTCCTTTAAATAGTCTTCCTTCCAATGACTACTTCAGCTGTAGCAACTATAAATGAACACTGCATTCCCCCTGAGGATAGCAGTCAATGGTCGGTCAAAGCTGTAGAGATTTTATGCTAATTATACAAATAGCCTGACCCCACATAACTGCAAGCAATCACCTCAGCAAACCTTTGACCAACTTTGCACTAAGAGATAGCCATTAAATTAGAGTTTATAATTACACGTAGTGAATTTTAATTACAGTTGCGACTGATCTGTAATTTTAAAGTAACTGTTAGCAAGGCGGATCATTATTGTTCCTTCTAAAGAACTCAAACGAGTGAGACAATAAGAAAAAAATGTTCTGCCTGACTTCCACGTTTCTGCCGAGTACTCCAATATATGGCTTAAAACACCGTGGTTTGAATCACTTCTTTAATTTGTGGAAAAATACTTACATGATTAGGTCA